>NC_092858.1:49259648-49271543 GCF_032062135.1 Pyxicephalus adspersus | reverse complement strand
CCAAAAAACTGAGGGGGAAAAAGAACCAGATACTTAGATTTCAATAGCCCCTCTAAATCAGGGACAGTTGAAATATATAAAATTGTATTATTCACAACAGAGCAAAGTAAAAATGAAATTAGGATGATCTTTATTTTTCTTTAAGTAATATTCTCCTCTATGTGTCTGCCTTCAGTTTCTTTGTATTCAATATTGAATCAATACAATGAAAAGGTCACATATAAAGAGCAAACTTGGCACAAAGTAGATACAACAACATGCATGCCTAAGTGAAGTTACACCAATGCATTTCACATGTCTAATTACCCATAAGGAAACATTAGCTGTGCCAATTAGGGATGAGCGAGCTGGAATATTAAGTTCAACTGTAAGCGAGAACGGCCTTCCAATTCGCCGAGAGGTCAAGCTCTCGCCGAACAGGAGGATGCAGCCCTGGAAATCTTTTGCAATCCTTGGGCACTAGAAGGTAATTAGTCTCTAGTGCCCCGGGGATCACACACAGCTGCAATCATTGAGAAGATGCCCAGTACTGGAGAACCTCCTGACATTGTAATATAAATATCTCTTACAAATGATACAGTTGTATCTGTAACAAATGTATCATTTGTAGGAGATACTTATATTACAATGTCAGGAGGTTCTCCTTTACCAAGCATCTTCTCAATGATTGCAGCTGTGGCTGCATTCATTGAGAAGAGTGTGCAATCCCCGAGGCACTAGAGGTTAATTAACCTCTAGTGCCAGGAATCTCACACTGTTCTACATATTTCCATGTTATTCCTGGAATATTTTATTTATCTATTAGGCAGAGAGGATAGATTAGATATTTAATGTTTTGAAGGTCTACCCATACAGTTTATATCTAAGTATTTTAATGATGAAAGACAAGTTAACCTAATCTAAACTAAATTAATCTATACACAAGAAGATTTGTCATGATTCCTAAGTCTATTGTGTTGAAGATGCCAACCTAATTGATACCCTAAAAAAATACCTTTCATCCACATTAAAAGGAAACAAGTCTTTAAGAGTATGCACAGAATATGGAGGGCACCGCTAGCCACTCATGAAAGTTTGTGTGCCCACAAAAAACATACTTTTTGTTATTTGAAAAGAAAAATGTAGTTGGAATATATCTCATATCAACCAAACTATGTAATGCATTATTTGGACTGAAAACTGGAATACTTTCCTTAATATTACAATGCTCAGATGGCATGGCATGGGTTTAAAATTGTGTTTATGAGAAAAGAATTACCATAATTTTAGGATATTACATTACTTATTTTTTATCCCACAATATTACCTTTAGTATTCCAAAACATATATTTAATAAAATCAGCCAAATTCTATTTTTATTGGTCTGTGAGAATCATTCATTATTTTCAGGATGTGTATATATTTACACATAGAGGGGGACAGGGAGCAGACAGGAAAAATGTTGAAGTTGAAGGTAGAGTTATGTGCAGCATAGTTAGGTGGTAGGGGTATTGTGATGAAGCGATGTGGTGGGGTGAAATTGTTAAAAGGTAAGGAACAAAGGGGGGTTGGTCAATCAAAACTTTTCCCACCTGCCCACCCATTTGGGTTTTGGGAAGATTAGTTCGGTTGCGGTGAGGTCCTCAAAGGAAGTTGATTTTGGTAGTTGTTTCAGTGGGGTGGAAGATCCATCTTTGGTGTGGAAGCTCTGCATTCTTGTGGTGAATAGTAATGGTTGGAATGGTTGTGGGATGGGGACTGCAAATAGTGGTGATATGGTTCCTGAGCTTGGTGTGGATGCGGCTAGGAACATTTATATCATGGTGGTGCAGATTTCTAAAAGGGGGTTAGGGGAAGCGGGAGGCCTTTGAGGTGCAGTAACTAAAGTGTAAGAAGCATCTTATGTTAGTGTTAGGTGAATGTTAACTTACTGTGGTCATGTTATGTCCTATTTGATTGTTAATGGTTTGTTATTTGAGATTTCTTTTTGTTATGCAGTACTCTGCCTTGCCACAGTCATGTTTAAAATATACCTGTAAAATATTCATCTGTTCATGTCAACTCAGCAAGTGAATAATGGTAATATTGTAAAATAAAAAAGCCCCCACTGACCTATATAGCTGCAGACATTGTGGAGTAATTCACCCTCACATTTCACAATGGTCCAAAGAATTCATTGCTGGGAGTGAGTACCAGACAAAACTGAACTGACGAAGCAAAAGGCAACTGCAGTATATCAACTATAAACCTTGAGAATGAATTGCTTTACATTATCCTAAACTATACCAATCAGCCAAGGTCTGTTTTAAAACTCCTTTACATTGATAACAGTACCTAAGTGTTATTGTATGTGGAAGTTATATATATTATTAGTTCCCCTTTAAACTTTCTTTTATGCAGTCACCAAAATCATCACCGTGTTCTGACTTCTGGGTATTACACAAAGCACTGCAGAGGTTCTCCGGTCCCAACGGCTTCGCAGCATCTCATTGTAGATATAATACTAACTAAATAAAAACTTTGCAGAATTCACAGCTGGTAAAGGGCACCCCTTACAGTAAAGAAAAGCCATTGTCTCTATTTGAGTTTTGAAATGAATTTAGATGAATTTTAATAGAAAAGAAAGAGAAGGGTTTTTTTGACTGTTTATTGTAAAATAGGGATTACATTAATTTTTCCTTCATGTTTTGTTTACTTTGCTTATTTACATCATATAAGTAATATGCATCTCCTCTTAAACCAAACTGATTTTACCTGTGCCCTGTAGTTACCATTTAAAAGCAGATTTACTAATGTTTATAAAGGCTGTATTAGAAGGGCAGTTCATACACAGTTAATGGGCAATTACAGGGGGCTGAACCCCTGCCAGCTGTTTTTCAACCACCCGTCCACTGCATCCTCTGTGTGTTTGTATTTAAAGAGAAACTAAACCTTTACTCTTTATAACTGTGATCGGACAGGTCCTTTATTGTAGAAGGGACAGGCAATGCCCCAGCTCAATGTTTCCTGCAATTTTTCATTAAAAATGAAGTTTAACTAATGCAAAAATGTGGGGTTTGTTAATTGTAGATGAAGTGAAGGAGAATTAGTGAACTACCAGGTTTTTTAATAGTTGCCTGTACACCCCCCCCCCCCTTTGGTAGTTTATGCTCTTTCTGTCCTGGTGTCCAGGAAGGATCAAGTCAGGAATATGTGAAGACTTCATTGTGTTTTAGATAAATCTGTAGCAAAAACAAGAAATATTAGGCAGTGGAAGAGATATGTTGTGAATTTATGAATTCCTGAAAAGATGTGATTAGATAGATTCAAAATGTGCAAAGCTGGTGAATGCCTGATGTAGATGAAAATGATTGGCCCAGGGCTGAGAAAAAGCATCCAGGGAGGAATTTTGTAATCTAAGGATGTATGTAGTTGTATTCCTGGAGATTAAAAAAAAAAGATTGTAAGATTTCCTATTCTATACCAATGATCAGAAGAACCAGAGGCCACTTGTGCATGCATGTGACAATGTCATTGCATGTGGAGAATGCTACATACATATGCATCAGTGCTGTGTTTGCAAGGTTTATAAATGAATACTTGGTACATGACATGGTTACTTGTTTTTAGATGTAGGGCAAAATATGGCACAAAAAGACTGTGTGCAGTACAGAGTATTAAAGTTCAAATGTGCACTGTTCTGTATATTGTTTGATGGTCATACACATGACATTTCTTTCTCTATTTGTTTGAAAAAAAAGACATAAAATAAATATATTCATCTAACATTTTCTTGGAGGAGAAAGCTTCCAAATTCCATTGTACTTAACTAAAGCCTTGCAGAAGATAAACCCACCAATAAACCTTTATTGGATTATTACATTTTAAAACAATGGTCCAGGATTACTTCTTAAACACAATTGTCCATTATGGGGAAGATTTAATCACAAATAAATGTAAGTTTATTTTTTTATATCCAGCTCACAGCAGGGTATTCTTTAACTAAACAGTATGAAGAAAGTAATGCGGGTAGTATTGTATGTGTGCAGGCTAGAGATTAGCAAATATAAATTACTGCAACATTATGATTTACATAAATGCTTCCAACCAACTCTGTTTTCATTTTTTTCCTAAATGAATCCAAAAATCCAATTTATAGTGTTGTCATTATATTACTTTATCAAACATATTAACATTTAAGATTGTGGATACCTACATTTGTCATTTTTTGAAGTGATAGCTAATCGCAAGGAGTTATGGAACAGAAATGTGTATTCCACCGGTGGCTGTTTTATTTTAAATGAGCATGGTTTTATTAGTAAGAATATGTATATATAAGTATGCTCTATCTGGAGAGTATTTTGATCCAAGGTATGGATTAAAATGGCCTGCAAAATCCATTTTAGTACCCATTTGGCTGCTTAATGTTTGGGTGCCATAATGCAGTGAGCATCATAGCCTGCACTGTAATACTATAAAAAGTTCCCAATCACCTTCAATGGGGTTGATTTATTAAGGCCAGACTCAGACCTGCAACAAAATCAAGAAATCCAAAATGACTTCAGCCAGGGACTGTATCAATCACACTGCAGTTTTGGTTCTTAAAGAACTAGCATTTGCAGATTTGAGAGAAGGCAGCAGTGTGCAGTATAAATATGTTCTTCTATTCCCATGCATTCTCCTTGAGGCTGCCATGGAAAGAAGGAAACGGTAACCACACTGGAAGCTCACTGACCATAGCCTAAAGGAGTTTAGATTGTTCACTTATCGAAGTGGATTAAAACTCTGCAAGAGATAATATACTTATGAAACTACTATCACTATCAGCACCTTTACCTTTTCTTCCCATTCAGTAAAGTACTCCTATAACTTTTACACCCAGATTACTTTATGGATTTGCAAAGATCACTGAACATGCAACAACCAGTGTAAATTATATATTAAATAATTAACTTTTATGTGATACACATATTTTCCATCTGGCTGCCAAAGGTTTAAAACGTATGCATCGATAGACAGAGGTCTATATATTCAATGGTGGAAAATGTAGCTGCCAGTTCCTATTTTGTTATCCTTAGATTGTTTATTTATTGAAAACTCTTTTGATGACTTATTTATTGTGTTATACTTCTAGTTGTGTACACTTAATTTTTCAGTACTGAATCTACTCAATTATACACTTGACTAATTGGGTACAGATTATTTTTTAATTAAGACAATAAACATCCCCTTTTAGTAATCTGTTATGCAAACTGTTTGTTCAAGTTCATGCCTCTGGTTTGCTTTGAGCGGGACAGACAGAAAATATTAATGGAAACTTTGTGCTAAATACATTTTTAATTAATATAAGTGGAAGCAGAAATAGACAAATTTTACTTCCAAACAATTTTAAAGACACACTGTGCTGTGTTATAATGTGCAAAATATTAGCTTTTAAAAAATATTATCATTTGTTGTTAGTACATTAAATATTTGTTCCTTTGTTTAGTATGTAAGTACAAATGTACATGTGGGTAGCTTTATTTGATCATAATATATTTAAGAATGGTTTTCTTTTTCTTTTTTTTTTTTCTTTATAGTGAGCAAAATGTATTTTATCACTGAAAACAATGTATGATTTGGAAAGGCTGATAAGTACTGTTTAACAGGTCCACTAACTGATCATTAATATAGGGCCTTATTTATTGAAGCTCTCCAAGTCTGGAGAGGATAGACTGACATAGAAAAGCCTGTGCTATACAGCAAACCTGGAACGGATCTGGTCCATGATTGAAAATCTTTGCCAACTAATAGCAAATGATTTGTGCGAAAACTATCCCAGGTTTGCTGGCTCACCCGCTTCCCTTATGATAGTATAACCTCTACAGACTTAGAGAGCTTTGTTGGAAACGCACAGTTAATGCCAAAACATTTTGTCCTTTGTATCCCGATATATTTTGAAATGTTATTTGAATTAGTGCTTCCTTGTCCATTACAAATTTCTTGTCCTGAACACACATCACAATGCAAATGTCAAACAGTCAAGTGTGTGGCAAAATCCATACCATCTCAGTTTGTAGTCCGGTAAATTAAACCCTCCCTGGTGGCTTATCCTGTAAATAGTTATCTTACACTAGATGCTCAGTTTTACAAGAATGTTTACTGACTGATAAAAGAATGAACCCTCTACCCTATTTCACTGATTCCCTATCTATTTTATTCCTAAATGTGTCATAACAACACAGGTTATGTGTCACCTGCTTACAGCCTACCTTCAGAGACTCTGTGAAGTACTCCAAAATTAGGTAATTGGGGGTCTTCATTTGTACACAATATACCAATTTGAAATGTGATAAAAATGTCAATGTATTTTGTAAGTCAGGACTGAAATCTTTGGATCAGCATTATCATCATTTTACTTTTCAGAAGGAATGATCAGGAATTAAAGCGCATTTCTTTCATATGAGCCAAGTGTGTTCAAATAGATAACTCCAGTAATAGCCGATGATATACAGTAAATGAATGTAAGTCCGTGACATTATCTTTTAAAAACTTCTTTGATGATTTTTTAGTTATGAGCTGATTGATGTTGCTTCAGGAAGGAATGCACTTATAAAAGGGAAAAATCCTGGACACAATGCATTTGACTGACTGTGGACTTCTGCTTTAAATGATGTGTATATGCAACTCACATTAAAATTGTGATAGAGTCATGGTAATGTGATCTGCACTAATATTCTAATGGATTCTGTCAGGCTTCTAGAACAGCCACGTGTGACCATTTGCAAAGCACAGTGAGAGGCCTGAAATGGTCATGACCGCTGAGCAGGCACAAAATAACTTAAGACACAACAACTCAAAAAACCTATACTTTAACTCTGCCGATGCCTGATTTTCTTTGAAGGGAACTGTCTAAAAACAGCACCATTGGATTAATGAAATAGATATGTATTTATAGTTTTGTTTAGCCACTGATGATGTGTTGTAGTTACATTGTCCCTGATACCTGAGTTGATTCTCATTTCGGCCCTAATAGAGCTGGATTCTAAAAAAAAAAAAAAAACATCACGTGCAAAATCTTTTTCGGGTAAAGGAACTGTGCATGTTTCTTCTGCCAAAACCTCTTGGTGACTTTATTTTTTTCAGTTCAGTTCCACTTTACGTTCATTGAATTAGAGTGCTTATGTTTATTAATGGGTTATTTTTTAGTGTTTGTTAAAACTAATTCCAGAAAATTAAAATTTGTGACCAAGCAGGTTGTTTATTGCAGACTTTACAAGTGTTGTTCCTGCTGCAATAAAATAACTCTGAGTGCCTGATTGCAATGTTTTAAATATATTCACATGTCCTCATTACACCAATAGGCGTTGCCATTTTACCTAGCTCTCCTCCAGGTTCCTAATATTCGGCCATCTTATTTGGCCAGACTGAAATGATGTAAACGCCATGCATGTGCATGGGAGTTCATTAGTTCCTGGCAGCCCCTAGGGGGTATTGGGACACCTAGCATATCCCAGCCTCTGAACTTTAAGAGGGGACTTTCTAGACATATTTTGGTGTTACATGTACAATTTAGGCAATGGTCAGGTTTTATTTTATTTGGTATGTTAATATGGGTAGGTTATGGTTTAGATAACAAAAGATGTTGAGGAAAACCTTAGAGATATATCATATCTGCCATTGCTTAGGTTACCTGATTACCTAGTGATACTCAATGTAAATCAGTGATCACAGTTCATATTTTTCTCAGGACACATGTTTATTCTTTGTCAGGTTAAACACACATGTAAGGGACAGGTGATACGTAGATAATTACGGGGAAATAGACCTTATTTTTTGGCATTGTAAACCTTGCAACTAAATGATCTGTGCTGGCATATTAATGCAGAAAATGAACAGACCAACAAAGTAGTGCAGCTGAGTACTTTACAGACCCGATCTGAATATATCTGAATGTTCCATTTTAATCTGTTTTATAATAGCCATCGTTACTAAGGAAAGCAATGCTCTTCTTAAATGGTTGCACATAGCTGCAGACAGATATAATTGCTTCATTTTGAAGAAATACAAATTGCCCATATGTTATGCTTAACAGAAAACGATTATATTTTATCACTAGTAGAAAGCAGCAAATCTGTATGTAGTATATATATGTGCCCAAGGGGCCTTCAGATGCTGCTAACTTTGCCTGGTACTTCCTAAATCACAAAATCCTAATTGTGAGCTTTTTTCATAGACCAAAATATATACAAATTAGGGTGCCTTTTTCTGCTTTTTATAACAAAACATTCAGTAAATTTTAAAAAGTTATGGTTCATTGAAGGTGGAATAATATTCAAGAACTACAGGGGACCACAAGATGTTCATATTATGATAACTAACCACAGTACTGAAAAGTCATAAGGAATACCAAACCTATTTCCTAATTCTGAATAGTTACTGCTAGGGTAATTCACCTACAAGTTTTATCTATCTCTTACTTTTAATATCTTATTCCAAAGAGAACCTAGGGATTTCTCAAATGTAAAGCCTGCCTAATCAAAAAAAGATCACATAAAGCGATTGGTAAAATTATGCCTACAGTATTAGAATATTGTCACTGCATGGTCCATTATTGTGGCTGTCAAACCTTACCAGGGGTCATAAGAGACATATGGAAGGACATTGGATTGCTTCTAATATAACCCAACAATCAGAAATAAAGGAGAAAAGGAAAACTACACATTCAGCAACAAACCCTGATGACACAGTAGTCTGAAACACCAACATTAGGGAAATTGAGGGGAAAGGATGTAATCTTACTATCCAAGATTTTTTTCTTCAATGGCTTTTTATGGCCAGATATTAAATTAGTTACTAAAACTTGAAATGTACTAAACATTTTTAAAGGTATTTGGGTTGATTGAATGCTACTGATAACATGAATAAATGCTGTATTGGGGCTGCACAGTGGCTTAGAGGCTAGCACTCTGGCCTTTGCAGTGCTAGGTCCCAGTTTCAAAACAGGACACTGGCTCCAGTTTCCTCCATGCAGTTAGATTTATTGGCTTCCCCATAAAAAAATGTTTTTTTTGTATTAATGACACATGGCAATGGTAGGGACATTAGATTGTGAGCCCCTTTGGGGAACAGCTAGTGACATGACTATGGACTTTGTTCAGTGCTGTGTAATATGTTGGGGATATAAAAATAGTAATATTCATATTAGTAATATTATTATTAGAAAAAAATAAATTTAACTAATTTTTTATGTGGGATTTGAATATATATATATATATATATATATATATATATAATACAATGATGATATGAGAACATACCTGTTAAATCTTTGTTTTCTTCTCAGAACAGTACAGTGGATACATTCCAGGAGTTTTTCTACCTGCAGTGTAAGGGGTATCTCTTCAGACTTCGGAAGAAGCTTTCTACTAAACAAAGTGATGTTCTGGAAGTGTGGAAAAATGAGTATTTACTTGCCTGTTTTGCAGGTATGCTTCTTTGCAGTATCACTCATAATGACAGGGTCACTTTATTGTCCCAATTAATTTGTAATTGTGTATTAGCGAGGCATTACCAAATAGCGGCTATCTGCAAGCAGCATGTAAAGCTGCCCCTACACTCATCTTACAATACCATTAATTACAACCTTTCAGGCGCACAGGAGAAAAGTGATCTCTTTAGTTAGCCTGAGACTAGGATAGATATTATTATGACCTGGCTGGGGTCACAAAGAACTGCACAGACGTCATCTGGAAACCGAGCCACATCCTGTTCTTATGTAATGGTCCCAGGTCAATATAAATTACAAATACTTACAACAAGATTGGTGTTACATGCTTATTATCTGCAGGGGAGTTCAAAATGATACTGTGTCATTAGCAAAAATAATATGGAAGTGCTTCAATATGCTTTTTTTATTGGTGCTGAAATTATGTGTAGTGCACCGTGCCAGCTAATGTCCTATTTTATTTCAGCATTCGCTATTCTTTACACGGTTTCCATTTGTTCCATTTCCAAGTGAAATAGCTGCTAAACTTTGCTTAAGAAGAAGTAAAAGAGTACGCAGCCATCTGGACAAGATACGTATAATGTCTTCAGGCACATCACTTGCATTCACCCATATATATCCTAACAACTGAGATAGGCATTTCATTTAAATCTAATGAATAAAGAGTCAAAACTTGTTTTTCATGCTTTTTTGTCTAAAACTAGGTATTAAAAAATGGATAAAATGGGGCAATTTGGTTAAATGGACTTCATAGCATTTAGGTGTATTATCCTGTGTTTTTTAGACCAAATGCTGTTCACACTGTAGACATTGGAAAAAGAAAAGAAAAAAGTAAATTTGTGACTTGCAGATGCTTACAGTGCTGAGTTCAGCTAAGGCAAACAAAAAAGTATATTTTAAGATTATTGGTCTTTTTTCCTTCTTGCTGAAGTCATTGACTAGGTTTGGTGGCATCCCATAGGTAGTTTAATCCTTGTCTGATTCTATAGTGAGTGAGAAGCAGAATGTTAAACCAATGTATTTGTATTGCAGTGCACATGTACAATATCTAACATAGTTAGATATCAATATGAAAAAATGGAAAATCAATGGAACTAAGAATAACTTAAGTAGGATTAAGAGTTTGTTCTATTATGTAACCAGGTAGTAGTGAGCCCACTATTTCTTGAAAAAACATTTTTCTAACAGGCAGTAAAATACTACAAAAATTGAAACTTAATAATCATTATGAAATAATGTATTGATCCTTTCAAAATCCTTAATATGTATTTGTTCTTTTATAATTTGCTGCGCAAAAGCTATGTTAGTCTTATAATCATGGCTAATATTAAATAAAACAGTGCAGACATAAGGAATAATAAGTGTTAAAAATAACTTTTTGAAAAATACCAGTTGTGTTGTATCATATTATTTTAGCAATCACTATTACTAATGGGTCACTAATGCTGTATGTGTCACTCTTTTATGAGAGATTTATATCTAATAAATGGACATCTAATCATCTTGTCATTGCTGGGATTTACAGTCAGTTTAGGCTGTTCCTGTAGGCATTGTGCCTCAAATCTGCAGTCCTTATGGTAAAGATTCTCTCATGATTACCATAATCCCACTTTTACCATTTTTTTTACCACATTTAAATAGGCTCACTGACTGAGTTACCCAGAAGTTTTCCTAAGCAGATGTCAATTCACCTTTATTGGCACAGTAGATCTTGGTGCTAGGGTTTCAGCATGGAAAGCAAGTTACAATTAGTCTCCCTAAGAGAAATGAGACAATAACACTTAAAGCATAAGCCCGGGCTGGTTAAAAAGAAATCAGTTTGGGTCCCCTTTTCAGCATAATTATAGTTTGATGCTTGCTGTCTAGTCAGTTTTTGAAATACAGATACATTTTTAACTTAAAGCAGACCTCACCACAATTCTTACCTTATATCTGACTGCTCCTTTCAAGTTTCTTTCAATTATATTTCCTCCTCTCCCACTCTCCTCCCTGTTGGTGTTCCCCAAGGGTCAGTACTTGGACCAGTTCTCTTTTCTTTGTACACCTCCTCTCTCGGTAGTCTCATATCCTCCTTTGGCTTACAGTACCATCTGTATGCTGATGACACCCAAATCTATCTTTCCACCCCTGACCTGTCTCCCTCAGTCCTGGATAAGGTCTCATGCTGCCTGTCAGCCATCTCCTCATGGATGTCTGAGCGAATTCTGAAACTCAACCTGGATAAAACAGAACTCATCATCATTCCCCCCTCAAATTCCAAATCTCCTCCTGACATATATCTAACTGTTAACAACATTGGTATTCGTTCCTCCCCTCAGGCGTCTTGGCGTCACCTTTGACTCTGCCCTCCCATTTACCCCCCATATTCAGAACATTTCCAGGTCCTGTCACTTTCACCTGTGCAACATCTCCAAAATCTGCCCCTACCTGTCCCTAGAGACCACCAAACT
>NC_092858.1:49165128-49258929 GCF_032062135.1 Pyxicephalus adspersus | reverse complement strand
TAATAATAATAATAATAATAATAATATATAGAAGGGTATATCACCTATTTTTTAACAAATACAGCAGCATATGTCACCCAATCTGGCTCCTGTGAGAATATTTAAACAATGAATTACCCATAATTCTGGGCACCCAGAATTCCTAAATCTTTTTTTTTTTGTCTTTGCTTTGCTTATGTTTTTTGTATAATGCCTGACAATTTTGAGAAGAACAAATCAAATTTCATCAGTCACACAAGATTTAGAAATATACAGTAACTCACTATATAAAGCATGGAACTGTCCTAGAGTTGTCATAATTGATATATTTTATCAACTTTTGTATAACCATATTTTTTGCAAATTTTGATTCCTAGTAATTTAAAATTACAGCTATCAAATTAGAAGTGCTGAATGAAGTTAAATCATTCTTATTGTTCCATGAAAAATTAATTCATGAATTCAGCAGACCTACAAATTATTGATCTAATTTGGTTCACATAGATTACTTTATCATCACCAAAGCACATGCCACCAGTTTGTGATTTTAGAAAAATTCCCAGTCAAGGAGGCTACATAAAATAGGTCACATACCATGCGGTTATTATCACCAATGTTTAAACATGAAATGCCACTGCTTTCTAGCTTTAGTGGCTCCATATACCAGTTTGTTATAATACCAAATTTTTTATGAACCTGGCCATCTCAAAAGTGTTCAAATTGAAGTCCAAACATAAAGCAAAATTTCATTTTTAATTTTGGATTGCTTTTTTTGTTGGCTGTGATCACATATCCTACTGACACCAGAATAAAGTGATAAAGGATTAGCTAACAAGGACAGTAATATTAACCTAATTGAGGTTCTAAGCTTGTCCATGCACTATTCAATTATTGGTAATCAGACCATTCAATGTTTTTATAGAATTTTCCATTCATTTTTCTGTAGTCAGTTGACATAAAGTGATCAATATCAAGTGTAGAATTTAATAACCTTAGTCAGTCAAAAAGTTGTAAAAGTATCACACAGGCTTTTGAGACCTCCTATTCAATTTGGAGAATGCACATATACACCTATATTTATTAATAAAAAGTGAAAATATAGTCATCAACCTGCAATTCCATTGGTCACAAAGAATGAATACTAAAGAATCAACCATGCACCTACTGCATTGTGTCGTAGTACATTCAACCAATTTTTTAATCGATGGGCAACCTTTATATCGAATTACTACTTAATTACTACTTAGTCAAGTTACTATAGATGTATAGATTGCATAACATGAACATTTCCTTCCAGGCATAACATGTAAATCAACCAATATTGATTGTGGCAGTGTAAATCCTGCAAAACTGATGGTGGTGGTATGTAATAGTAAAGTTTGTGTAGGTGCCTACTAGGTGATTAAGGTCCACATAACAGCATAGGGCACATCTGCAAAATAGCAATAATCTATAAATTTAAACAACATAAGCACAAATATTGGAATAATTCATCAGGACCATTTGTATAAACGTCTACGTTTGTAGCAATGTATATTTAGGTTATACAGTAGAGATTGGTCACCTTCTGGCCCACGACATGGGATGAAAAAGTGAAGGAGCTGTGAAAGACTGATGAAATATAAAATCTTCCCACTGATGATGCTTCTTTACCCTCCTATCAGGATTTTTGTTCTGAGAACATGTAAATTTAGTACTTTATTGACCACTAATGTTGGCCCTCAACCCATTGCTTCCTCATTCTAAACTCTTGTGCACAATCAAATGAATGGGACACCAGTTACACTTCAAAATATAAGTTGTGATTTACCTAAATTAATACATTATTACATGCTATTCTAGAGTGGTCCACTATAATTTCAATTTAGCTGATGGTGGTAAGGGACAGGAACAGTCTCTGCTGTAAAACTACCTGCAATAAATGGTGACGAGTCAAGTGCTCTTACACTATGCTATCCCAGCATCAACCACTCCTTATCCTACAATGGCACTGAAGAGGTATGGGAAAGGGGCTGTGTTATACAGGTATACATTTTACATTTAGGATTATTACCTGAAACATTTAAAGTAACCACAGTACTGAAGTACTCTGCTAATACCATTGTTAGTGTTTAAATTGATTCTTACATTTCTGTGGATACTAGCCTTGGCTCTGACTTCAGCCAAAGCTATGATTAGGTAGACCAACCAAGTACAGTTCAAAGCACAAAAAAATTAAGTATTTTAAATGCTTACCAATAAAACTTTTTATTGACTTGCAATGTGCATCCAAACACTTTATAGCTTTTACTAAAATGTGCCTAATTATTGTCTGTGTTCACTGCTCCTGCACCCCACCCCTAACCTGAAAACATTAGTCTCTAAAGTGGAACTAAACTTTTTTTATATTTACCATTCCATCACGCATGCCATCTTCTTCTCTTCCTTGTTTTGATCTTGAGCCATCTTGATTGGCCAGACCAGGATGAAGCACTATATTCTTTTCTTGTAGAGTGGAGCGCAACCAGGGAGCCACCATGGCCTGAGACTGCCCACATCCAATGTATACTCTATGGATCAGTACCTCCCAACAATCACTTACTAGAGCCTTTCTGTGGGACCAGACCTTTCTTTCCTTTCCAGTTTCTGGCTAGGTTCTTCTGCAATCTAAGGTCAACTTTTTTGCCCCTATCTTACCCCCTCAAAACACATGGCGTTCAGCTCCACTGGAGTAAAATTTTTTGATAATATTAACAATAATTATTAACACACAATAAAACAAATCAAATAAAAACAAAATACAAAAACAATAAATAGGATGAATAAGTGAACCTTGTAAAATAATTTCCACATCCTAATCTTAGTTGAGGTGACATAATCAGGGGACCATGGATCAAAGCCCCCACACCTCTAGGTGGAGAAATGGCCTCAGACGTGGAGCCCTAAATATCTTCAAGCTACAGCTTCCTAAACTTTACTCCTCTTTCCCTTCCATACTAAAGACACATAGGATAAAATCCATCTGATTAAGGAACAACCCTGTTCCCTGAAGAACAACCAAAATAACTACCGTGTTTCCCCGATGATAAGGCAGGGCGAACAATAACTGTGTACTGTAGTCTTCTTCATGGGTAAATAAGGCATCCCCCTGAAAATAAGCCCTAGAGCATATTTTGGCCTTCAAAAAAAAATAAGACAGTGTCTTATCATCGGGGAAACAGGGTACGAAAAAGAAGAATTTTGGATAACCAAGTGACACCCACTTACATAAAGAATTTCTAATTTAGACAAAATTTATTCTAGGTTAGATTCACTTTCAATCCTCCAAGACAATAGAAATGTTTGGATGAAGTTTAGCTTGCAGTGTACAAAGAGAATGTGATAGAGGATAAAGCCCTATGAGGGATCTAAAACCCATTGTTTGCACATTTAGTGGGCCTGGCTACAATGTGATCCCTACTGCTGGAGCAAACAGGAGCAAACAACAGGGTGAAATCTATTCATCAGGCAAAAAAAGAAAACAAATAGCAATGGTATTGTCCTCAGAGAATAGGCAAATGAGACTTTCAAGATTGTATTTTTCTTAACAAAGCAGTGTGCAGCACACACACAGTCTGAAAGGTTTAAACTGATGTTCTCAGTTAATGTTCCATTTCTCTACCCTTCCCAATGTCTTGATTTGTTTCCATGAATTTTTATTTGCTCCCTCATTTCTGCTCTTTTAACTTCTTTCTGCTCCAAGGAACTGTTCACTGTCAGTTCAGTCTAGTACATCTCTGACCTTTCCCGAGAACACTGCTTTACACGAATGCTTAATTTTTAAAGTAAACAAGACATTAGTGAATTTAATATTAAAGATTTTAATAAACAAATAAGAGGCCATTTTATCTGCTTCAGTGGAAAACGTACATAGGTTTAAGGCTACTTATTAGAGAGATCTAAATATTTCATAAACCAAAATTTACCCTTCATCTCTTAAATTGTTTCTCTTGAAATTCTATTATTGTAAAGCAGACATATCATTAAATATATTATGTCACAGACGTCACAAAGTTCTGCTGTAGTCAGACTTTTCCATCAGTACTCTGTTCTAACTAATTGCTGGAGCCAAAAAATAAATCCTACTCTAAAAATCAAAATGCTTACCTATGTCCGTGGTCATGGGACACTTGAGGTCTTCTCTTTTCCTTATTACAGTTTTTGGGTGCCCATGTCACTGTCTGGGTGACTTAGATATGCTCTATATCCTGTACAGCAGTAAATATTGCAGAATCAATACATTTTTTGTAATGATGAGTTCTTTTAGCATGATTCATGATTGCATACCTGGCCTAGATAATACATTATGCAATGTAGAGAGTCTATTGTAAGCATATATGATGGCCACAAAGTACATATATCATTATAAAACTAAAACATAGAAAGGCATAATTTTTAAAATTTATACTTATAAAAATTTAACATTTACATTTAGCAAATATTTACAGATTTACATATAATAAAAGATTACAATAATGTTAGCTTTAAAGCATAAATCTGGATTGATCTGTTTGTTTCAGTGTAAAAGCTTTTACATTTTTACCTTTTTTAATTCCTTTCTGTTACCCTGTTGGGAATTATTTGCCCCATTTCCAGGTAGTTTTGCCCCTGACAACCAACAGCCAATGGAAAGGTGTTCCAACATGTTCCTTAATGACGGGCTCACAGCTGATATTTACCTTGCTAACCCAGGAGTTTGTTTTCAACTTGTTCAGCAAACACAGAAAATTTACAGAAACCAAAACAAACTGAAACCTGGGTAGATTAGCCCATCATTCATCTTTAGTTGTTGCCTTCTGGCCCTTGGTGTTATAATAAAGCTTGTGACTCTGATGTAATAAAGAAACCAATGACACTAACACAAAGTTTTTTTAATAAGGGTCACAGCCCCACAACCCCCCCCCCCTTTTTTTTAAAGCTGAACTCTAGGCATATATGAAAGACACAAACTAGAGAAGACTTGTAATCATTAATACATAATTAAATGTATTTTGTTAGAGCAAGCAGTGTACATACCTGAAATTGTTCTAGAATCAGCATCTCACACAGTAGGGCTAAGGTTTAGGACTAAGAAGAATCAGTGTGTGTGCTGAGAAAGAGGCAAAGGGACATAGAGATGAACTCATCACTGTGCTGCTTCTTTTTCTGTCCAGGTACAGACTGATGACCTGGGATCAGAGGAAGTAAATTGAATGATGACAACAGCTCATGATTAAAAAGGTACTGGAGGGGGGATCTCTGCATTAAATGTGAATATTGCAGCAAAAGTAGGTTTTGTTTTTTCTTTTTATCTTTTATTGGATTATTCTTTATATCTTTTAATTTTTGTCTGAAGTTCTTTTTTAAATGATAAAAAAGAACTTTAAAATCAAGCTTTTATCTATATGAAAAATTGTATGTGAAATTGAGAATTATCTATTTTTTTAAATTAAAAAAAGGGTTGAAAAAGAGTTTGATTTTATTATATTTGTAATGGTTTCTAATATTACTTGAAATAATTATATATGCCAAATAAATATATATAGAGACAGCAAGACACAAGTATTATAATAATGTCCTTGCTAATTATCATCTCTGAATATGGAGAGAAACAAACAGCACTGCATTTAATATAAATTGTTTTATTTGCATGTTTCCTAACCAAGGTGCGTACAGCATCTATTTAGCTCATTTACTTTGTTAAACTCATTTTTGGTCACATGCTGTTTTCCCATAAAGGCACAATGAAAAATTAAATTTTAAAGTGCTCCTATGGGTATCATTTAAAGCCTAAGAAAACTGCACAGTGGGTGAAATTGATAATAATTATTGTCCTGGTCCTATGATGGATGTCTCCTAAACTATGTTCCTAAGGGCACCATTTACATCTTAGCTTTTTTTTTGCTATTTGATGGCAGATGGTTTGAGATCCCCCTTCTCCATGTGCCCTGACAGGCTGACCTCCCCCTGCACATGCTTACAGCATGAAGAGTGGTCATCAGGCTTTCAAAAAGGCCATAATGTCCTAAATGTACCGTATCAAGGGTATCAGTTGGGGGTCCACTAACTGCTTTTTTATTACCGCCACTTTACCAGCAGCGATCATACTTGTGCTTTTACAGAGTTATGTCAGCAAGTGCGAGACAGCTCACATGCCGAGTGACTTCATAGACTGGTATGACAGTATTGTAATGGAAACCAATAGAAAACACATGAAAGATGATAAGAAAAGCCAGCAACCATCGTTAGTGATGTTATAACAAACAAGACATTGATATATTGTCTTCACTGAGCTACCCTTCCAGGCTATTATGGTTTTCCTAATGAGGTTGTCATGCATTCCTCTTTATGTAGCTATTAAAATCTTGTCTACATCTGCTGATGTTTTCCTGTATGGGGAACTCTCGATATCCTCTCTGTTTTGCAATCTGCCCCCTTTTCTGGCAAGTGCCATGTCTGACCTTGCAGCAGACACAAATATTTTACCTTGTTTTAACATCAGACAGATCAAAGCCTTTAGTGCAACAAAGTGTGTGATAGAAAATGCTCTTCCCATTCTGCCAGATTTGACTATTTCTAGCCCTGGCAGAAGCTTGCGGGTAACAGATGGATGTTTTATAGCTTACCATTATTTCTCTAACTTATTTGATGGCGTGATTATGTGAATCACAGTTTTAGTCTTGAGAAAATTTTATTGTCGCCTTTCAAGTTAGCCAAAGAGAATCAATCCTATTTAATTGTATCAAATAACCTATTAGCATTTCTATCATGCATAATATGTAGGATATTGAACATGTGCTAGAATCCCAATTTCCAATGGCAAATATAGCTTTTCTATATTGTGATTATAGAGACATGCTGATAGGAAGCATTCAGGTAATGATTATGGGGTCACTTTATCCATGTTTTCACCCGAGATTAAATCAATTTTACCCAGGTTTCACTCATTTTTTATGTTTATGCTAAAACATTTGAGTCTTGGGTGAAAACCCTGATAATGTTAGAAAAAAAACTTCAGTTTTGTATTCTAATGTAAAGGTAACACATACCACACCAGCAAACCTAACTTCAAGTCTTAAAAAATAAAACACTTCTAGAAGAATCAGCTTTTCTCTAGAATTGACCTTGAATGTATTTTATGCCAAAGCTATTTTATATGCAGCATTGTGTAGACTGCAAGCCCACTCCTGATATCTTTACATGCTGAAAGTGTTGAGACAATATCACCCTATTTCCCTTTACCCGGAAGTTTCATCATTAGTATCCTTCCAATGAGTGAAGGTGGAAGACATCGGATAAGAAACGGCAAAGAAGATAGTGAGTGGGGTCACAGGTCGGTCAGAGCTAGGGAAAAGCAACCCTATAATGCTATACATACTTGAACATATTGACAAAAGCTGCTAACCCTTGGATATGGAAGATATCAATATAAGATATCAGAACTCAAATGTTTCTACCATGTTAATACTCACAAGACCAATATACCTTAACACTAAACATATCATCTTAAAATGCATGCAAATAATGCTAATAAAGTTTTCATAACTCTTTGATAACACAGCAATGTTTTCACATGTATAACTGGGAAATTGTGAAGTTTGTCATATTATATGAGTTTATGAGCCTGACCACCTAAAATTTGGGAATGGTAAAGTTTGACCTCTTTTGCTAGAAAGTAACTGGTTTGCAAAATGAGTCCAACAAAATCAACATATTTACATTTTTATATTTTCAGTTTATAACTTATTTTCTAGTGTAGTTATATGTTTATACGGGTTTAAAAAAAAAGCTCAAAAAGGGTAAAATCTATCTTTTCAATATAGGCACATTTCTGATGGTTTGGCACCAGATTTGTGTAAGTGTAACTTAAACGGCATATATTAGTGGTACCATATGGAGGGTATTGTTTTGACCGAAAAAGTGGCTAAAAGTGGCTTTGTCCTACAGATTTAGCTTTAGCTTAGCCCATTGGAGTAGAGTCATTCTTTAGTTTTGTTTCAGCTTCTGAAATTGTATAGTGGGCCCCTGTGTACTGTACACTGCAGCAATAAAATACAATAGCAGTACTTCCATTACAATTAGGGGTTCACATTACTTGCATAGTTAGATAAACCTTTATATGAAGTCTTACATACTGAAATCTTGGGTTGGTTTTTGTTTCTCATATGTATAACTGTAGTGATCTTGTTTCATTCTTGAGAAATGTGCAATCCATCAATAAAATATTATTCTTTAGTTCTAAGAGAGCTGTAGAACCATAAAGTTATGACGTGATGTAAGAATTTACTAAAATATGCTAGAGTTTTTGTACAATATCATGTAACGTTTCCCTTATTTCCAGTCCTTCCAGGCTTGGATGTAAAAATAAAGTTGCCTAAGGGGAATCCATTAAGGATGGAAATAGTTGTGGTTTATTAGAATAAACACTGTAATAAAGTTTTAGATGTGGTTGCTGCATTTCTTATTTTAAGTTTTTTTCTTCATCTAGTGATCCTGCAATGGTAACATATCAACTGCCTAGGAAACGGTCATTGTGAAAGAAGTACAGAGAACTTACCTCTTTCTTAATCTTCATAACAAAGGTCGAATAACAATTTCTGTTACTGTCAACAGCTATTTTTACATTATTAAACAATTATTTCAAAATGCTTTAATGGAGCAAAAGAAAGAGAAAATAGAACTTCATCCTTATGATATATATACATTTTAAGTCTATCACATCTTTACAACTAGTTTACATAAAATCTATATATTATGCCGTAAATTCAGCAACAATATAGTTGTATTTTACAAAAATATAAACAGGATGGAATCCCTATTGATGTTAAGTATGTTTTTTTTTCTTGGTATGGTGCATAGTAAAGAATGGTTACGTTAACTAGAAGCATGACTAGTTAGCCATTACTTCATTCTTGTAGCACAAGTGAACAATGGTGTCCAACTTCCATACAAACTCTTTAGACTAAATGAAAGTCTCAAGAGGACAGCTGTCAAAAGTGGCAATAGGCAGTAAATATATGAATACTTACATAAACATTGCTCCACAAGACGTAAAGAAGGCAAATCATCAATCCTCTAATGGGGCCGATCTATATAGCTGAATAAATTCTCACACACAATGGCACTGTCTGTTTTTTTTTTTGTTTTAGTAAAACGATGGCCTCTCTGCTTTTTTTCTTTAGTTAAATACAGTATAATAGGCCCACACCACATGAACCCATTGTGTCCCGATAGGGGCTTTTTCTGACAGGGCTATGACTATTTAATCAGGCACTGACACGAAAAGAATCCCTCCCTGACAGTTCTATTGAAAGGAAGCCGTCATTGATCCACTCAGTCTCTACCTTTTATCTTACCCTCTTCATACCCATAAATATTTTTTATTATCATGCTTTAGAATATAGCAGCATGAAGCTGGCTATTATTTAAGTCAAAAATCCATTTGAGAAAAGGACCCTGCTTACATATTAGAAAATAAACGCACCTAAACTCTAAACTACTTAATATTTAATATTTTGATTATTCCATTTAGAATGGATAGTCATTTACAAGACCCAGTGTACTTGATGAAACTAGAATATTTCTTGCAACATAATGTTATATTTAATGATGTTTGTATTAATAATGTAAAATGTTATTTTTATCCATGCCAACATTCAGAACATTTAAAAGAAATGATAATCTTAAAGAAATCTTTAACAATGGGATGTGTCATTTCCTGCCTACAATATGCTTTGTATATTTCTTTAAACAAGGAGTGTGACAAGAAGCTATGGCAATGACTCTTACTTTGCTTTGAGCTTGTTAGAGGGCATAGCCCTAACTACTTTTTTGATGAATAGAATCATTAATAGATAAGTGCACTTTTTTATACAAAGTGCACCTATCCTCTTTGACTGCCCACCTTACACTAACCAACCATCCCCCTTCACAATTGCCTACTTACCAAGATCTGAGGGGCCACATGTGCTTAAGTTCCCATGAGTCTTCTCCCCAGCCTGTACTGTTTACCCCTATGGATCTCTATGGTCTGTTTCCCCAGGAGGCAGGTGAGCCCTTTAGAAGGATGTGGAGCGGCACTGTGGCCGGTGGAAATTACATGAGGTAGTGCAATGTGAACAAACACAGGACCCCAAACTTTGGATCTAGGGTAGTATGGCGCTGTGGAGGGAGAAGTTTGGGTTTCGTTAGGTCAGTGCAAATAATGGGGGAGGGGGGGGTTACGTGTACTATGTATAATGAGCACTTATCCTTTAATACCCTGAAATAATAAAACAATGAGTGGTTTGGGATGAGTTTTTATTTATCTTTTGATGCTCAGTTGGTCACCTTCATTGCAACTATTTCATTATCACTACTTCTATCAATTAGAGCATGTGCCAACAGGTTTTGGACTTGTGACTATCAGATTGACATTATTTTAAGATGTTTCAGAAATCATTCAGAATCAATTGGCAGGTGAATTTGATCTCCAGCTGACCTGATTCTGACTTGGTTCAGTTGGGTTTTTCATGGGCATCAATAAAGCTCTATGCTTGATGTTCTCGGATGTTGTAGGCTCTCAAAAACTCTGCAGTAGTGAAAAGCAAGGACAGAACAAGTACTAATCATGATGGCCAAAGAATCAAACTGGGCCAATAGCAACACTCCTGACTGAGTTACAGACAGGGCATGAAGGCACAAGGACTATCAGGAGCACGGGACCGCAAGGCAGCAAGATTACAACTGTAAAAATGGAAGCTGAGCATTTAGTTCTAACTGCCAAAAATTTTTATTGTTTGCATTACACAAATCAATGGAATGGTGTCTCAAATATACAAATCGATTTACTTATATGCAGCTGTTATACTATGCAGTATATGCAGGTATTATAATTCACTAAAACACATTTTATAGACTTAGTGTAAGATTAGCATTAGTGAATATATCAATTATCAGTTTTAATAAAAAGAAATAATGTAATGTCTAGCAGCAATACCTGGAGAAAATCTATGCCAATGTTATTCTGTGCGTTTCAATCCCTGATTTTCTTATAGCTTGTCAAGAACTGCATGTCTTGTTATTAATTCAATATGACATCTGTGTCTATTTATATTTTGACTGACAGGCAAAAGTTAACACCTGCAAATATTCAGAAGTGTATATGTTCCAGATTCCAGTATAGACAGAGGGTCTCGCTTATCCATTTTAACATGCACAGCTCATCTGTGGCCAAGATAGGAGGCACAGTCATTCTATCACAAAATTCATATTATGCCATAAAGTATCATGGTCCTCTCACATCATCAATCTATTCAATAGCTTCACTGATAAAACTTCAGGATGAATTTATTACTACTGAGCGCCTGAACCAAAAATTCATTTATGTTACTACAGCACTAAACAATTCTCAGGCTTCAAAACTATAGCAAGAAGCATATAAATTCATAAGCAAAGGCCATCATATATTACCTCCTTATTCATTCTCTCCAGGAACCAGTGTAAATTCTTTTCAATTTTATCTGTGTTGAATAAAGTGGAGTACACAAAGGCTTTTATTTATTTTTTGCGCTCTTGATCCCACGGTGTTCTGTCCTTGGATAAAATGTTTGCTGCTGTTACATTTTAGTGCTGGATTTTAGTCAAATTGATTATCATTTACTTACATTTTTCTTTTCACATAAATTAGTAATGCTTAAATTTAAACTATGTCCTTAATTTAAATGCAAAACCGCATTAATTCCATGCTTGTAAAGTCCAGCTATTGCTGCTTCCTTAAGGATGTGCCTGCCACTGTTGATTTACTAGTTTTTAGTAGGGATGAGCGGGAAAAGGCATCTGACAGTGTTCCGAAAAATTCCTCAAACTTCCGATGGCGGATCGGCAAACTGTTTTCGCGAATTCCAAGTCAATGGGCCAACTTCAAACATTAATAGGGAAGCCCTTATACATGATAGAACCACCAACTTTGCTAGATATGTGTAGGAGAACAGTGGCAACAAGGAAAAAATACAAAAGTTCAAGAGACTTCGTGGATTTCCAGAAAATGGCAGGTAAAGTGACAGCAGGCAAATAGGATTTTTGCGTGATGAACAGTGTACAGAAGGCAGCATAAACATTAGGACATTGAGAAAGGGTGGCGCTACATTTGAACTTAACCCACTAGCAGCAGTCCCTGCCATCACAACAGCAGGAGACTGCATTGCTAGCTGGCATCATGACCTGGATGACGTGTATTAGGAATGCCACCCATAGTGTGGAGAAGTTGTGGAGAAGTAGAGCGGTGACATTAGGCAAGGATGGAGGACCAGAGACGGAGCGTGGGTGAGCGAGAGTAGTAGCAGTGTGTGGCCTCTGCTCAGCTATCGCCAGGGAGACCGCATTGGTAAGTATCATGGAGAGCTGGGTGTAGTGCATCGTCATTGCCACGCAGAAGTGTGTAATACAATTTTAGGGAATGGAGTACTGACAGACGGCAGCAGCAGCAAGAGGAAGAGGCGGCGGGCCCTGAGATGAGGCAGGGACCGCATTTGTAACTTGCATCCAGAGCTGGGTGTAGTCAATGAAATTTAACTGTACCAAACGGTCTTCTTTGGTAAATAGGAACAGGTATCAAACACTAAAATATCTGTATTGGGGCTCCCCGATGTTTGCAATCCCGCCTAACTTACACAGCAGAAGGTGCAGAAGGCTAACATGTGTTTGCATTAAATCCATTACCATTTCTATATGGAGTCCACTTTTGGTGAACATTTTCTGAGCTGTATTATTGGGAAGACTATCAAAATTACAACCATTATTGGAGGATTTCAACGAGTTTTACTTGGTGTTGATGCAGATCACACTGTTCTGCTGATTAAAGTCAAGGATTTGAAGACTGGTAAAGCTGTGCGAGGAGCAAGGCTGATTTTTGGGCAAAATGTTCTAAATATGGAACCAGTAGAAGACTCAAGGTACATTTCTTGAATATCAAACAAACATTGATGGAGCAAAATCCTAATATGTGTTCCGACCGTCCATTGTCTACTACTTTACTGAAAGTGTTGGCTCTGGAAGTATCGCACCTCCTAGAATTGCGTCAAGCTATGTTGGATGGCACGCTCGTTGACTTTACGTTGTTAGTTGACAGCTATCTTAATGCTCCTTGCCTAGCAAAAGCAGATGCTTTAGCTGTGACTGAGAACTTATGCTCTGAGCTTTCCAAAGAACATCAGCAGTTTTGTGTCCTACAGCAAAAAAGAATAGAAATGGCTTTAAAAGAATATGATGTTACCAGCCATGGAGTCCTTGTGAGATAAGAGTAAACAAAGACATGATCTCTAAATGGGTCATTACTAAAATAAGATTGGTGCTAGGAGACGCCTTAGCACAAACAAACTTTCTCCACTTTGTTTTGAGAACCACAGAACAATATAATATTTGGTTCTCCCATGTATTAGCTTACTGGTAGGATTCAAAATAAAAAATTACCATTCGAAAGGAATAGAACTACTTGGCTAGAGTTTATTTGTTGTTTGTTTTATTAGTACAATTATATGTGGGGAAAAATAATCACAGAACAACTCAATGTGCCTCTACTCTATTTTTGGGTTGAGCATAGTCTGTTAAAATTTGTCATTGTAAAAATTTTAGCTTCTTTGGTTTGTTTAACCTCCCTATCGGTTAATTTCTTTCCGGTTTAATATGCCTTAAAGCGGTACATTGTTTTTCATGAAAAATTATTTTTACAGTATAATAGTATGAGTATAATAAAGTTTGAAACACAAAATCATGTAAAAATAATAAATTGAATAAATTAAAAAATCTATATATTAAAAAAAAAAAATTTTTTTTAATTATTTTTTTTCAAATACATATTATACTCATACTAATATATATACTGTAAAATAAATGTTCTTGAAAACAATGTACTGCTTTTACACATATAAATCCAATGTACTGCATTCAATACAGTTATTTTTTTTTTAATGCAATACAAATGGATTTTTGAATTACCCGCCCCGCCGGCAACGTACACACGCACCAACGTCAAGCCGGCGGGAAGAAGAGAGAAGAAGACGAAGATCGCGGCAATGGACGATGCAGGATGCCGGGGGATCAGGTAAGGCTCTAATTACTATTACCTCCTATAGGATAACCTACCCCGAGTGTGCCTCTGGGTTACCGCTTTTAGAAACTTTTTTCTACCCCGGGTCACTCTCGGGGTTACCTCTAAGGAGGTTAATACAACTGTTTTAAATATTGGGCATTTTGTACAATACTGTACATTTGTCCATTTCCAAATAAATTGCTAATGTAGTTAAAAATGTAGTAAAAAAAACTGTATTTATTTTAAATTAGCATAGAAATTTCACTGTACCAAACGGTCTTCTGTGGTAAATAGGAACAGGTATCAAGCTATGCATGGCACTACAAGTAGCAGCAACCACAATTGTACCTTTAGTGCATGTGCAGTCAGTGAACAGCAGTAATACACACAATATAACTTGCACTAAATGTGCTTACTGCTGACAATTTAACAAAACTTACTAGCTAGTAGCTCATGTAAAAGTAAATGCCCTATAAAACACAGAACTATGCAGCTAACAATGAAATAAGAAGGCTCCTACACTGTCCCTGTCACACTACACGTCTCTCCCTGGGTCTATCCTATACACAGAACACAAGATGAGTGACTAACCCCCCCCCCCCTTTCCCTGTATACATGTGCCTGTGCTCTAATCTCTCCTGATTGGCTGCTGGGCCTTGCTGTGCATCCTGGGAGCAAATAATTCACTCCCACCCGCAATTCCCCCCAAAATTCCTTGGCGTTACCGCCCCCTGCTTTTTCCCTCGTTATTTCGGTGAGAACACGAACTCATGGCCAATTACAAGGTCGTTCTCGCTTACATGTTCGGTAAGTGAGAAAGGCCTGATTCGCTGCTCACTCATCCCTGGTTTGTAGCTTGTCAGCACCTGGTCAGACTTAGTCCTGACTAATGCTTCCTGGATTGACAGCTTCCTCCGTTGCTGAAGGACCCCACTGTGATCTGCAGTGTATGGGAGCGGAAGTGTGCATGGAGGAGGAGTTGGCTCAGGGTTCAGGGAAGGTGCTGGACATTTTCATGATTGTCCAAGCTTATTTAAGGAAACCTAAAAAGTCACAATTGCTGCTAGCACACAGTTGAATGGTTGAAGTCAGTGCAATTTCTTCCCATTCACTAAGGTAAGTGAAGTGTCCATTGAAAAGCGATAATACGTTCTGACAAGTGAACAGCCTAAACTCTTTAGGTAAATCAACACCATAATTTGCAAGAAAATTACCAAAAAAAACAGGAATGTTTTCAGGGCATGACTGGATCAGGTTTATCTTACTTTAACAGGCCAAAAGAGAACAAAAAGTTAAGCATAAATGTTAGTTAATCACTTCATTTAAGTTTATATAAACCTTACAAATGAACTTTTTTTTTTTGCACCCTTTTGGTCTGATAAATTTGCAATTTCTTACAGTGGAACTAAAATAAAAAAAATAACTCTTACCTTTAATTTCGCAGATCCCTCGATGGCGCTGGTCCTTCCCATGATCGGGTCTTGTTTCATCCTGGATATCCTCTTCGTCTCGGTGTGAAGGAAGTGCCGGGCACCTCAATCTTTTGTCTTCTTCTTGTCTTCTGTCTACATCACCCAATATCGCACTATGCAGGTGCGAGATCCGGTGACAAAGCAGCTGTGAAGGGGAAAAAAAGAGAGCTGATCTTACTGCGCATGATTGAGATCTGCATCTCTTTCCCTTTGGTGGAAAAAATCCCCTTTCAGGGCATGCACAGAAGGATCAGCCAGAGCCTCCGGGGATGCAATATGTAGATATCCCGGGAAGCTCTGCGCTCCCGTTAAGTCTTGATCGCCGCGGTGATCAAAATTAAAAGGGATGGTGCTTCGCCCTCTTTTTGTTTTTATTTTTTAAAAAGGTGTTCCCCTAAAAAAACAACATTTTTACTTTACTCAGAAGGGTTGTCTTCCCTTCTATGTAAAGTAAAAATGTTGAATTTAGGTACGACTTAATATGGAGTTATGGAGAAAAGTAGAGGTGGAGGTGTTCTGTATTCTTAGCGGCAACTCTATAGATAGAGTACAGGGAGTAAATTGTCATTCTAGGAGTGGAGGTAAGTTACATGCAGGATCATAAGGTGGAAACAAAGAAAAAAATAACCTGAAAACAACTTGCTGTCATAACAGCAAGCATTGCTAGGCTAAAATATAAAAAAATGCAATTTCTTAAGTTAAAATAAACTTTAAAAGATAGTTTTACTTTATACAGTTATGCTACACCCTTACCAACCCCCGTCCTTTCAAGCGACCTCCTTTCACTTTTCTTTCCTTGACTTTTCACAATCTTTGCTGTGTGGCCCTCTGTTCATTCCTACAAAGAGATTGTCTGTTATGTATCCTAATACTGAATGACTTTTCTATGAAGATAAAGGAGATTCTTATGTTCATGCACTTAAAAGGGACTTTTTTGCATCTTAAAAGGGAGCACTTCTTTTAAACATTATATAACAGGCCTTATACTTTAGCTGCTGAATAAAACTTTTAGTTGCTGAATAAAAAATAAAGAAATGAAAACAATTCAAGTGTATGCCTGGAAAAAATAGATATTTAGAAAATTTTTGCAGCAAATGCACATTGCCCTATATTTTTTGTTACTCTAAAAATGATACAGGTAAACACCACTTATTATGAAGATGGTGGGGTGTCAGTTGACCAGAATAGAAGAATTGGGCAAGGCTGACAGTACTGCTTGGTATTATAATGATGTTTACGCAGTGTGTTGTTAGATCACTTCAAAAAGTAGATAGTAATAATGCTTTCCAACTATGAGATCCTAGCAGGTGACTTCAGACTCCTCCAAAAGATGGGTGGTCTTTAACCCCATGAGAGGTTAAACACAACTGTTCCTTATACATTTGGTCAGGGCATCAGGATAAATTCCTCTAGTGTAACTCCCCAATACTACCAGGGTTTCTTGAGGGTCATAGCTACCCCCTTGATACCCATGTAGTCCACTTCTAGCAGTCCACACCTCTCTGAACACCCCACCACTGTACCAGCATGGATTCTCTTTCATCAGCCTTCAAATTATGATAGATTGTCCAGAAAGTTTTGTAAGAAATAATGAAGGTTTTTTAATTTTTTGGTATGTTGTTAGTATCACAGCAGTCTTAAGGCAAACTGTTTTTTCTGAGTATAACTTCCATGGTTCTTGTGAAAACATCACATTTTGATAAGGATGATGTTGAGGTTGAGCACATGATGGAGGTTGTTCTATACCAGGTAGAGAAAACATGTGGGGACCACTCACATGCAGTTCTTCTCAGGTGAGACCAAAAGAGAACCCCTGCAGCTAAGGGCAGACTCCTCTCTCAGGACACTTCCTATTCTTTACTTGATGATGTTACACTGCCCATTTTTGGCAAATAATTAATTTCATAATTAAAACGAACAATAAAGACAGACATTGCTTTGTTCTTGCAGCATTTTAAAATGAAATGCTTTATTATAAAATAAATGTTCACGTACTAAAATTACCACCCCCAAAGAATATTTGCATCAATAAAAGGCCTACTATGTACAGTAAGCATGGCTTTACCAATATCAAGGCAAAGAAAATCTTATATAAAACACAATCTTCATTTAAATATAAAAATAATGAAATACAAAAATCTGGTGCATTCTTTAACACAGTTTGATAAAGTAAGGAATCACATACAGCATATGTATCCTCTACTTACAAATAAACTATAGATTCCAAATTGTTATACTACATAAGATAATAATGGTAATGACCAAGTATTACTCCAGAACAGACTCTCAATAATGTTTCTATGTTTTCCTATGCATTTCACAAAAATTACCTAATCAGGAAGTAAGAGTAAATAAATTTTTTAATATAAATTGGAAACACCATTGGCCACTGTTATGAAAACAATTGCAATGATAACTACAACAAAATTTAACTTTTCCATTTTTTTTTCAGTAATTCACTAATGTTGACAATCCACTAAAAAAATCAATAGCTGATAACGTGCAAGAAAAAAAGACTTGCAGATGATTGGATGCAGAACTTAATCTTATTTACTAAGCATAATGAATTGTCCATTGCAGTGTGGTAATTCACATTGCTAAGTGAACGCCCTAAACTCCTTACTAATTTATTAAATCATCCCCAGTGCTAAACATATTTTGTTTATACTGTCAGCATTATCAAGCTTGATGTTGTTTCAGTTGCTAGTATTTGATTTTGTGATAGCTCTCTTGTCATTTCTGTTTTTTTTTTTTCTGAAGATATTATAGGTCCATATAACATCACTTTTATTTTGCTATATTTGTAATGTATTTGAAGGTTTTTAAATATGGAAATGCATTGTCCAATTGTTTCTGCCAAATATCACACATTTAAAACAATATTTATAAACAAGCATCTTTCAAACACCTTTCTTTTATTTCTCAAAACAATTTTCTTCTTTTACCATCTCATTAAGCAACCAGAATTTGGCAGGTTTCAAGTATTTTCCACTAAATGTTCAAGATGATGTGCACACACCTTCCTATTAAGTGTTCTCTTTGGAGCAATGCTTGTAGGTTATTTGTAATAACAGCAATTTACATTCATAGGCAAATTAGAATTCAGTACATCCTGTGATCAATGTGCACGATTACACTTCGGTACATATTTATGAAGCTTGATTCACTCTGCAACTATGTTCCTACAAATTGCACTCCATTTATATGGTGTATTGCTTTTCTTCTGCTTGTTTTATGTGAGAAAATTGACTTATGCCTGTGTTAAAAGCTTACAAGTGATAAAAAGCAAAAATCTATAAAAATGTAAATAGTTGCTGAACAACATTTGCCCCATGAAATATACCGGGTATACTGCAATGCTGCAACAGTCAGTCTTACAGAAGAAGTTCAGGGGTTGATTTACTAATGGATTGCCAAGCCAGGAAATCTTTTTTCCCCAAAACAATCAGGCTGAGGAGAAAATAAATTCAGCACAATAAGAAATGCCATTTTAAGGTGTTTTACTAATCATATGTGGATGGCCTATACCAGTTCTTACAGTTCTTCAAATTTTTGCAACTAAGAAGGTTCCCCAAAGCTAACATAAAATAACTTTGGGTATTATAACATATGTTTTTTTCGGGGGGGCTTATAGTTTATTATCACAGCTACAATGTCTTTCAGTATAGGCTTTGTTCCCACTATGTGCAGTTTACTATGCTTCTATTAGTAAATACATAAGGACATCAGAAATTGGACCTGATTAATTAAACCTCTCCAAGACTGGAAAAGATAGATTGGCATTGGAGAACATAGGTGATTCAGATAACCTGGAATGAAAGAAAATCTCTGATGCTCCCATTTATGAATTGGGCTGCAGTGTGTTTTTACAAATGGACTGTTGCATTAAGTGTAATGGACAGCCATGCAGGCACCATGCATTGCAATACGTTGTGTGGAAAAGTACAAGGTAGCATCAAAACAAGCAAGATTAGCAACAAAGGTCATTCTGAAAATAAACAAGCAGCTGTACAGATAAGCTAACAAACTCTACAATATTAAAACCCAAACAACCAACTGCTTTAATTTGCTCTGTTAACTATATCATTAAAAGTGCCCTCTTATATCTGTGTGATAAATGTAAATGCGCTACGCTTCTGAGGTCAATCAAGATATTTGTGTGCTTAGACAAAGCCATTCAAGTGAACAGTATGCATGAGAACATAAAATAAACAATGGTCTATACATGTGGATACAGAAAGGGTACAGAAATATCTGGCAATAAGTGCTGGTCCATTAATAATCTGGGTGTGCACATTGGACAACTTGCGGCAGCAAGTCCTACTGGTGTTGTTTATTTCTACCCCATTCATTCTTTATAGGGCTGCCGTGGGAAGAAGTTATATATAGCAGTGTTTCCCTGGCATGTGGAAATGGTAAATGTATTGCAGCCATATTGCCAGTGTGAGCAAAGTTAGTCTTATCCACATGAGTAGTCTCTGGTAATTTCTTTCAAGCATGGTTTGTTTGTATACTCATTGTAATTAGTACTATCTATCTATATAAAACTGTATGTGTGTAGGTATGTATATATGTATGTATGTGTGTATGCGCTGTGCTATATGTCAGAGCTTTATTTGGATGTATGTTTGTATGTACGTATTATATATATATATATATATATATATATACAGATATGTGTATGAGATCACTAGGAAACCCATGGAGACATTTCAACCAAACTTGCTATGTTCCACCATCACTCAGAAACACCACATCGACACATTTAAACCTAAGTTGCTTGACATATGACTCATGTGAGTGCACCGCTGATCTTTGTACAGCACTGTGGTATATGTCAGAGGTATATTTGCATGTATGTATGTATGTATGTATGTACCTATGTATGTGTGTATGCATTGCTCAGTGACAGTGTGCCTTTTGCTTACCACTATAGCTTTTTTTGATTCCTTTTCCTGTATAATAAAAGATTGCAATAAATAAATACCTGGGCAATTCCGTGTAATCAGCTAATATCTTTAATTCATAAAAAAGTGCAAAATGTTCTCAGGAGCCATGGCTAATTATTTTTATCAGCTAATTCAAGCTGCAATATTTGATCTAGGGTAACAACGAAATGACTGTTCCTCAACTGAAAATAATAGTTACAAATGCACAGAATCAAAGTGCCTTTATGATTAACAGAAGAAAGCATTTAAAACAATTTGTCATCATTTGATAATTAACAATAAGTGGTACTTTTCTTCATTTAGAAATAAGATGGCTTTCTTATACTGCACATAGTTAGGGTATTGGCCAGTTCTGAATTTTGCATTTGGCCCACGGAAAGCAGTCGTGACAAATCTCTTAAATTGTTTTGAACAATGAATCTGAACAGATGCTGTAGCTCTTTATTACTGGCAGATGGTACAGCAGTCAGTTACATCCAGCCTTTTACAGAAATCTGATAGAGTACTACAAATAAGGAACCTGGCATCAAGGTAGTAATGCAATATGGATAACTATGACAACATTCTGAATGTCTGATTTCCATGCAGATGGTAACTCTATGAGCAAATAGTTGCTAGCTACTGTCAAACACTTATTTATATACATAAAAAAAGTCAAGGGCTGGACAAATCCTTTTGCTAACTACAAAATGGTATTAGGTACATCCTGCTTATGAACATAATTCAACCTTGATTTCCAGATCAAAGAAACTGCAATTGTTGTTGTTTTATTGATTACTGCTATGTCATAAAAATGGTTTGGAATAGCAGGTATATTTTATCACAAATCACGGCTATGCAGACCTGCTTGAAAAACAGAAGACCTGGAAGCAGTACCAATAATTAGCACCACTCTTCTGCTTCAATTTGTGTCATGTGCCAAGATTTTGACCGTAAGTTACTCTGAGCAAAACAGGAAATGAGAAGAGTATATGTAGCTGCTGGGCAGAGGGACGGATATTTTATGGCTATTGTCGGATGGACGTGTGCACACACAGAATACATCTTTAAAGTGGAAAAAAAAATTGGGAGCAGGCAGATTATTTATTGCAGAAGGAACAGGTGATGTCCCCTTTGAAATAAAAAAGAGACTGTTTACTTTACAGTGAGTTGCACAAGCTCAGGTTAGTGTATACTGCCAGGTATTATACCATGCTGACGAGAGTGAATTAATTCCCATGCATATGTGCAGGAATTACATCATTGAAGATCTGAATCTAGAAGAGGACTGGGTAAACATAGTGGCACCTGCGTAAAGCGAGGAGAGGGCAGGGGAGAGCATGTTAAAAAATTCAGAAGAGGTAAATAAATGTATTTTATTCTAGAAGGGACAAAGCTTGTCACTTCTTCAAAAAAAAGTACCTGCCACAGTTTTTAATCCTTTCACTTTAGTTCTGCTTTAAAGAAGGAAAGATTAAAATCAAAATGATTCCTTTTTTTCATATTGATATGCCCAATATAGCAGTATCTGCTATGGCAGCCCCATTTATCGGTAAAGACGCTTTGATAATACTTTCTCTATTATCATAAATGTCAGTTTTGAAAAAAACTGACATTTAAAAAAAGATTTTTTCTGTACTTCTGATAAAATAAGTGTTTATTACCTGTAACCTAAATCATATTTAATGTATGCTTAATGCGTTTTAGGATTGGAAGCAATCACAAAATGGTATTAAAGCTTGTTATCGAATCCCACTGAGAGAGTGAACCTAAGGCCTTGCCTAAACACGTACTTGTATTGTCTAGAAACTTTTTAAACTAAAGGCAGAGGAGTATAATAGGCACTAAGTAGCATAGGTCATTAGATATTTCTTCATCTTTACTGGAATTATTTTCAAGGTGCCCCTAAAGTTGTTTGAAACGTCCTAGGCAAATATTAACGTTCTGAAAGATGCAGTTTGCTGCAGTCACCTCCCAATTGACACTGCAATATGGGGCATGCTTACACTTTTTAATAATTAACAACAGAACACAGAACACAATAAAGAACAACAGTCACAGTCAGTAACAGTTGAGTCAAAGTTTTTGCTACTGCTAGATTTGATTTTAGCCACATTAAACTAAATTGCTTCTGAGGAGTCTGATACCCTTAACAAATATGCTAACCTCCATTGATTTCTTTTTATCATATTCTGACATCTACGTTTTTTTGGTCTCTGCCTCATTCTGGTTTAGGTTAGTTACTTCTGGGTCCATCGCTCTGGGGCATAAGTCACCTGGGTCCTTCAGCAGCTACTCTTCTGCACATCCCACAATCCTCTGAGAATACTCTTCGAAAGTATAATCCTAATGGGATCCAGCAAAGTGAAGTTATTACCCCATTACCATGCCCAAAAGCCTGTGTGAACTTTAGGGTTGGCATAGACTGAATAGACTGGATGCCAAAGTGTCCAGTTAAAAATTGCTAAACTGCTGAAACAATTATGCAGAACCTTTTACCCCAAATACAGATGAAATCAGAGCATGAACCCAGAAAACCCAGCAATAATTACTGAGTTATTTTCCTGTGTATGTGATCTTCCTGTACATGTGGGCTTCCCAAATGTTATATTCATGCCTGCTATGCATTCCATGTTAATAAAAACAGTGCCGTAGGTCTTTATAATGGAATAAACTTGAAGGCTTCTCCATTTAGTTTAAAGTTTTAGGATAAACTATGATCACCATGTTGAATGTTCATATCATAAATGTTTTCTGTATTCATTAGGACTTATTTATGCAGAAATATTGCTAGCATCTTTGCCCACCTCCAGGCATGCAAGTCAGTGTATTTCATGAGGAATAAAAAGAAACAGAGTGTATGGAGAAGAGAAAATGTCTTGCCAGCAGCCACTGAAGGTTCTGGACTAGAATCTTGCAAAATAATATTGTTCCAGCATAACAAGATAGCATGTGAATATTTAATCTTCCATGATTGCTTAATTTTGCCGTTTAAGGCATACAAGCACATAAACTGTACATGCCCCGGGAAAAGCAGGAATATGGGGTTGTTTGAAATTGGAAGTTGCAGTAAATATTTGATATTTTTCATACAACCTCTATCAATTAAAAAAAGCAAATCAATCACTAGCTAATTATTGTTATGAAAAAATGATGTTTTGTCATATTAAAGCATATTGTGTACTGCACGATGATGATATTATAAAACAGATTAAAGATTTTCAAAATTTTCCTGCTGCTCTTGTTTGTTTATCTAACCAATGTACTATTACAAGTCCAAGGCTGTTTTTTTGGCCTGTATTGACTTTAAATCATTTATAACAATCATAAAATTTTAGTACGATCGCAATATAACAAGATTTCTGCTTTTGTATCAGAGAGCTTTGGGGAATTGCCAGAATGTCACTGCTACCACCCACAGACTCACGCACAGCCTTCTGAGTTGGCTGGGATAGAATGATGGAACGAGTTAGCACAGGATAAGGTAAATAGAAATTATGCATAAATACCAAAGTACAGTAAGGTGTATTTACTGGTCAGTAATTATTTTTTAATTTTTCCGATTCTTACAAAATTTGATTGATAGTATAGCTTAATGTACATTATCTTAAACAATCAACTTGTAGTATCATCATAAGTGTTAAATAACTAATGTATATTTAGACTTCTGTATAATGTTTATTAAATATGATTAATTATATATATGAAAGTATTATGCAGAATGAAAGCTTAGTGCTGTTCTTATTTTTTCAGTGTGTAAACCACAAGTCAAAAATACCCCAAATTTCACTGTTCAGTTTGAGTGAGGTACAGGTATCCTAAAGCTGTTCTCCAATCATCAGCCAAACACTGCTATTCATATAAAGCCCCTTTCCACAGTAAGAATTACCTGCTCATAATAAGAGTTACCTTAAGCATATTCCTAATAGGATATCTCCCTCATTGGTGGTTAAAATTGTATATTACCAACACAATGCAATATAGTGCTAAAAATGAACAAGAAATATTTTTTTCAATATATTCCTTGCTTGTCTGGCCTCTATTGCACTCATGTACAATGCAGGACTGCAGGTGACTTCAGAGAGGATGCAACCAGGGCAGAAGCCATTCCAGGGGACCAATGGCAAGGCAGGATGTGGGAGCAAGGGACTACTTCTTATTATTATTACTAATTACTACCGTCTAGACTGAACAGTTAAACTTTGATTTGAAAGCTGACTATATTTCAGCTTTAAAGTGCAATTGTGCCCAGAATATCAACATCCAACCCTGAACCTCTCTAGGTTATCTCTTTTATCAAAACCTAACTCCAGGATCTGCCAAAAAAATTCCTTGCAGTTAAATGCACGATCATGACCAAAGGGATTTAAAAAGCCAGATGTAATACCTTATTCTCTCTTAGTCCCCGTAGCCAGTTCCATATTCCACTCTGGGCTGCAGTTGCAGCAGTGACATCCTCTACATTACAGGACCCATAACCTTGCATTGTAAGTGGAGGACCCCAAAGGTCAGCACTCCAATCTAGAGGTTGGGTGGAAGAGGAACCACAATGGATGCTAGAGGAGCTGGGGGGATATATGCAGGTAAACCTGCTCTTTACATCCTTGGACATAAATGAGCAGTGAGTCTTTCACTACACTGACAATTTCTTGGCCTATTGTTCAGCTTTAAACTGTTTGCAAAAATTTGTAAATAAAGTATGCATAGCCTACACACATTCACTTTAAACTGAACCATTGAATAAAATGTTCTTGAATGTGCTGTTATTAGAAGTGAATAGGCCTTTCCACTGTAATTAAACTAAAATGCATATATTGATTAATTTATATTTACTCATTAATTTCCTCTGTTCATCCCTAAAGGCATATGTGTATTTTTACATTGCCAAACAGATTTTAATTACCTTGCAGCATGATGCGTTGAGGCATTTTACAATCAGATCAGGCCCTTTGTGCCACCACTACAGGCACTGATGTTCTGCCGTATACCTGACATAAAAACAATAAGAAATGCCACTGTATGTTGGTAAAAGCAGGCTTGTTTAACAAGTGTGTGCAATGATCAAAATCATGTCAAAAGGGGAGACCCCCCCCCCAAAAAAAAGAAAATTAATGTACTACTTACTGTAAATCAGCAAATTATTGCTATACACATTACACTTTTGTAAACAATAAGGTGTCTGGTGCAAGCAATAAGACTGCGTAGTAAATTTAAAGGAAACATAGGTATGAATGCTGTAATTGCTGAACTGATCCAGTGTGCATACCAGTGAAGCATTGGAAATGTGTTCTGATGCCACTTTCACTTTAATAATATCCAGGCTAGGGTAGGGCAAACTTTCTCAATTTCAGAATGGCAGGAGTGTAGGGACCCAGAATGGTCCACTTTATTTTTGAATAGGGCTACATTTTCTCAAAAACCATCCCTGCATGCTTCTTAGAGGTAAGTGTCTGAAATCAGAGGGGCAAGTTAGTACCACTGAAAAAGGTAAAAATACCATTATTTTTATTATTACTATTATTATTATTATTATTATTATTAATAAACTGTATTTATTGTGAGCTTGCTGTGGGGGCTTGTTGTGACAACATTTTAGAATGAGGCAGCTTCTCAAACAGTTCAGGTTCCTGCTTGGGTGTTTCAGAAGCAGGTTAACACAATTTGAAAAAAATAAAAGAACAAAACCTAGCCTGGCTGAGCAAACAACTTCCTCTTGGCTAGTTCCCTCTCTGTCTAATCACACAAGCCCTTTTGCATAAACCAAAACTGATTTCTTACTTTTGAAGCATTTTTCCTCCTTAGCCCTTTTTCCCTTCAGGTTTTGGGAAACCGCTAAGCTTCCTGCAGCCTGCTGCAATTCCAAATAGAGCACCTGGGCTATTTAAGTTCCAGGGGAAGACCTGGACAGAGACCCAACCCCCCAACTCTTCCTTGTCCGGACCCAGAACCCTTCACTTCACACCGGCTTTTCATAAAAGTCAACTGTCTGGCAGACACGCAGGTCCCTGGAGCCTGTTAACAGACAAAGCACCTTAGCCTGGGAGCTATATACACTCCATCCAATACTGTTCCAGCCAAGCAATGGGACTCCTGCCACATTATTTACAACATATTAGACAGTGCTGTACCTTAGATATGGGTTACAAACGACAGACAGATACAAACAATGACACAAAAGGAGGCGAGGAACCTACCCAGAGGTGCTTACAATCTAAGATAATCATATGTACAAGGAAGATGGCAAGAATGTATAAAAGGTTACCCATAGGGATGTACAAATTTTTAAAAAAACATATCAATTCTCTGTATATACAGTATAAGAACTGTATACTAAAATTATGCACTTGTTATATGTCTGGAAAAAATAGCAGCTCATCTGATCTCGTTGGCAGATTGTAATTTCACCATGGATTACTGCCGGATGTGTTTGGAGCCCAAAGGGTTTTACAGGGTAGCATGAGCAGGCCAGGACCACAGCTGGGCAATAGGATCAAACTCCAAACGTTATATTTGAAACAAGATAAATTACCAAATTCAGACACATTGAGGCATAATGCCACCTCCTCTTGAGGGGCAGAATAATATAGAAAATATAAATGACATCACAGAGCTGAAGTTGTGCCAAGGGAGGACAGGACAATGAACAGGTTTTCTTTTAAAATGAAATAATATCATATACAAATATGTTTAGTGTAAGTCCGTATATCTGTACCAAACAAGATATCAGTAAATTATGTTTTCATTTTCAGCTTAGCGAAACAAGTGTCAGTTTGTCTTCATATTTCTGAGGAATCACTGGATTGGAAATCAGATGTAAGTTGGAAAATATGCACAGACATAAACACCCACACAGACTGTTTTATGTCAGATACATCACTGGTTAGAAATATTTCCTCACGCTTTCCTGTGCTGATGTGTACATAGAGATAAAGCATTATGACCACAACACTGGCGTTTAAATGGGATGCCCCTTGCAAGGAAATAAGCTAAAACAAATGATTGTTAGCAGTAACAACATTCATTGTAATTATTTGGTGTCGTGCATTTTACTGGTTTTACAATGTCAGTGTAATGCTCTTCTACACAATTATACCACATAACTTTCTTTTTTAATGTTGATCAGTGGGAAATTCCAGGCTATCTCTAAAGACAGAATGAAGAGACATTACAAAAAAGAGTTTGGGAAATAGAAATCATGTAATATTCATTCAGAGTCTTGTGGTAAACACTATTGCTATATGACTAAAAAAAAATTCTATTGTGCCCTGTAATGTCTTGTGACAAGAATCTTCCCTGTCTATTATTAAAATTCTACACGCTGCTTTCTGCCTCATCTCTCTCTGGCAGTCTGTGCCATAACCTAATTAGTTTCTGTGGTTGTTCTATCTTTGTAAAGCACACTCCAAATAATGCATTCCATTCTTATCAAAAGAAAACTACATATTTTGATTTTCACATTATTTGTTCTCTGTCTTATTAAAAGTTAGCACTGTTTGACGGGGCACTGGTATACAAATGATAGACTAAAAATGTCTAAAAGCTTAGATTTTTTTTTTAGTCTATCGTTTGTATACCTGAAGTTTTATGAAGAAAAAGTAGGTCTACATATTTTTTAAGTGTTTTGGCAGATCCTACAATGGGGAATGGTCGGGGAAAATAAAACAATCAGATAAAGCCCCTGATTTATTAAAGCTCTCCAAGGCTGGAGAGAATGCATTTCCATCATTGAAGCTGGGTGATCCAGCAAACATGAAATGGGTTTCCTAAAATTAATTTGCTGTTTGTTAGCAAATGTTTTGAATTCTGGACCAGATCCTTTGCAGGTTTGCTGGATTACCCAGCTTCACTGAAGAAAGTGTATCTTCTCCAGCCTGAGAGCTTTGTTAAATCAGGCCCAAAGACTTAAGGAATTCAATCATTATATCAACAATCAGCACCTCAGAGAAAAGAGCCAACCAGTCTTCTTGCAGTGTTTAAAATTCAGTGTTGCCTAGTACAATCAATGGGCCTGATTTATTAAAGCTTATCAAGACTGGAGAAGATAGAATACCATGGGTGATCAATGGGCAAACTTAGAATGGATTTCTTAAAAACATTTGCTACTATTTGGCAAATGTTTTCAGTCCTGGACTAGACCCAGTTTTTCCTATGATGGTCTATCTTCTCCTGTCTTTTGATAAAAAAGCTTTGATAAATTAGGCCCAATATTTCTCCATGCATGGTCAGATATTACAAGTACCCCAATTCATCAAGCTGTATTAGGTTAATATACAGGCATGCATAGGCTTTACTTCTGGGCGACTAACTAAATGGTCAACTAACTCACAGGAATTATCATTTGAAAAAATGGAGAGTCCCCTTTCTATAAGAGGGTGGACATAGAGCACCCATATTGTTAGTGCGTGTTGGAGCTGTTATGAAGACCTGGCAATCCTGGGGAGCAAGATATATATTTCAATGGATCTCATGGTGAAGTTTGTGATCTTCGCAGCTACATGATATTATTGCTTGGAATACCAATTTAGCTTTTCTTAAAAGAATCCCGTGGTTAAGGAAATATAGTGTGTCATTTTAAACCATTCTCACAAAGCTAGATGCGTGACTGTCAAGCTGATCTAAAGACTTCAATACTTCCAAAGTCACTGACCAGGAAAAAGTATCAGGACTTCTGAACTTGCTTTATCTTTGTTAGTTTCATGCTTGTTTGAGATCCATTCATCCATCCATACTAATACAATACTAAAATCATTGAATCAAGCATGATTGCAAACAAATTTTTGGATAAAGCAATATGGCAACTTCCATTTATCTATCAGTACAGTTTTCCTTTATTTCCTAAATAATTCTACATCTTTTTAAAATCACCTCATATTTATTATGGTTTGATTTTTGTCCATGTAAATACTTTTTACTTTAGGTGTAAACCCAACTCCAGTTCTTGTACTACAGTGTTTTCTGCTGGTATAGATGAGTAATGAATAAAACTTTAATCACGAGTCCTCCACTCACCAGCCCTGTAGGTTGGCATTCTTTCTATTTAACACCAGTTTAATACGCTTTTATTCTAATTGCACCCCCTGTGGGTTTCCAGAGACCTGAAAATTATTTCAAGAGTTTCTCAGAGGTTGAAAAGGTTGAGGAAGACCGATTTAGAGTTTTCTATTTCACGTTGTAAAACCTCTCACAATTGTAGTTTTCGATTGTTTCCTAGCTAATATTTTGTTATGTAGATCTGCGCAATACATTTCAAATAAGTCATTCACATAGCAAACAAATTAGAAAAATACTTTTCAAAAAATTGGCTAATTAGATTCAAAAGTTCCCCAATTTTTATAGTACGACACAAACGGTCAAAATGAACACATCATTTGCATATATTAATGCATTGGTAGTAATAAGCCAGCTATATTTCATAATGACATCCAGTGCAGTATCGTTAGAGATGTAAGCATTAATTATAAATCATCAGTCAAAAGAAATATTATCAGATTAATGCCTGTTAACCTGATAAGGATTTGATGGTGAATATGGAATTCAAGTGCTTGCTACACTAAATGAAGTAATCACATTTTATACCTGCTCCATGAATTAAACAAACATGTTCATCAAGATTTGACCTTGAAATAGTAGTAAACAACTATAAAATAAATGACAGTGATGATTAATTAGGAGAGGCTCTGCCGCTGCTCATTAAAACATTAAAATGACAGTTCTGGGATTAAAATTGAGTAGAATTAGTCTTTTTATTACCAATTTTAATGAAGTTTTATTCTGTAAAAACAGACTGTGAAATGTAATTGCAGATTGGGGATTATTTAAAACAGACAAGTAACAATAAGAAAGTAGCATTCTTTAAAATTGGGAGTGTCACCAGTATTACTAGATTATTTCTGGGAAGCTCATTCACTTTATATTTGAGATCAGTTTTATACCAATGACCACAATATCAAAGCATTTGAAAGCATCTAATGTTTTAATACTATTTCCTTTCATTGCTTTAATAAATGCCTTGATCTTTGCACAACTTTAGGATGGTAAATCGTTGGCATCTTCAAATCATCAATTCTGATCTTATTTCAAACTCCATCAAATCTTAGTTACTGGCCAATTTAGGCACTTTGTTTCTCTCTTCTATAGCATATTATTACTCTAGGGAAAATTTAACAAAGTACAATTTTAAAAACTGATATTTGATGTGTAAACATGGTATATATCTAAAAAATAAATACTTATTAGGTTAACAAGCACTTTCTAATATTGTGTGTGTTCTATGGTGTAAAACTATAATCCCACAGACAATTGTGCACTGGCTGAACCTAAATCCTACCCTTCCATTATTACCCCCACCACAGAGATGATGATTATAATGTTATGAAAGTCCCAACTAGAGGCCTAGAGGCGTGCAAGTTTTGAAGAGCTGCTGGGTTGGCTTTGAATTTTAACTCTGTCTGTAGGAAAAGTAGGGAGAAGTAGCATGGGCCCCCTGTTACTAGTAATAGCATACCAGTTAATAAAAAATGTAATCTAGTTTCCTCCTCTAATTTAAAATCTAATATGTTATACAGACCTCCGATTCAGACATAGCATGGTGCACTCCTCTCTGCCTGTGTTTACACCCAAGGGGGTAGCTCAGTAATTCTGTTGTAGGTCCATTTTCCTGAGCCAAAGATTGGAACACATTGTTACAATCTTTTTGTGCTGCAGTTCTCTACTTTAAAGTGGACCTAGAAGTAACTTCTAAGTCTTCAATATGATTAAAGTTACCTTTTTATTAAAAAGAGTGCGCTTGAACTTCAGCCCTCAGCCATTAGATTGGTATATACTATATACCGGTATACACATTATATATAATATTATATACATTACACATTATAAATAATAATTACACATATAATACTATTAATATGCATTGTTTTATATACACATTACTTTAGCATTCATGAACTTATATGAGAAAAAAAAATATCTGATGCTGATTCAACTTCAACCAGTACTGGGATTAAAATTTTATCAATAACACAGATCTATGAACCGTTACAAATGAAGCAAATACTCAGCATTCTAAATACCTTTCTTGCTAACTGGGGTGTCTTGTCTTTAAGGTGACTAAGGTAGTTGCCTTTGTCCTGGTAATTGCTATGGGTCCCTGCCCTGCACAGCATGGCTTTCTCCATGCTGATCTCAACCCCCTGTGCCACTATGTCATGTACCTTTTTGGCGTCATAAATGGAAACCCAATACATGTCTGACATAATTGGCACAAAGTCCGCCCATTCCCTACATGGAGCATGTGTGCTAGCTCGGTATAAAGAGCATTAGGCTGTTAAGGTTGGACACATTGGCAACAGCAGCATTTTTTCTCCTCATCAATACAGCCATGTGGATTTGGCTGCAATTATGATTGGATTATGGCATGGAGGGAGCTTTGTTAAAACTGTTTTGTGGACCTGGGGGTTGTGTGGATTATGGCATGGGAGGGATGTATAGCTGGGATGTGAACCTTATTCAGTTATGGATTTAGTTATAATGGGGATGGGGTATATGGCTGGAATATGGGCCCAAGGCTGGTAGTTTATATATATGGTATGGGGGTTTTACGGCTCCAATGTGGATTTGGAGGTTATGGATAATGGCATGGGGGCCTTTTGGCTGAAATGTGGACCTGGGGGTTATGGATTTTGGCATGGGGGTCATATGTCTGGAAATGGACATGGCGGTTATGGAATATAGGATGGGGGTTTTATGGCTGAAATGTGGACCTGGAGGTTATGGATTATGTCAAGGGGGTCTTATGGCTGGAATATAAACCTGGGGCAAAATGCTGATTTACCAGCATATAAGCAAATAATTACCAGAAGGTAATAGACTCATTACATATTTATAAAATAGTACCTTTATTGGAATCAATGTGCATCAATTGTCAGACTTCAATCCATCAAACATTAGTGAAATGACTAGTGTCCCACTTGTTGTACCAACAGTCTTCTCTTCTGTTTTAAGGTATTTATGAGTTTCTAAAGGTAGCAATACAAGCCAAAATACCAATAAACTATGGGCAGACTGTATACCTCTATTCTACCCTAGACACTGGGCTCCCAAATGTTTATATAATGTTCAGCCTTGGTTTACAGTATGGAGTATAGGGGGCTTCTATACCAAAGGATATCTGTACCCTCTTTTGTGCCAGAGCAGAAAAATATTCATCAAATTCCATCTGTATGGACTGTTTCCTGACATAGGTAGAACATGATGAAGATAAAAGCCAGAAAATGTTATAGTTTGCTGGGCTCCTTAGAGACAAGAATTTTGGTAACGTGCAGCAACTTCATTGGTTTAGCTTCATTTTTTGATAAAGTGAAATCTAATCAGCCGCTTAAGTTGCTGCACATAAAACAGTATATTTGCTCATACTGGTGTTGTAATATACTGTACATCAACAGAAGAAGTTGGGAAGTGAAAGAAAGAAAGTGGGAAGTGTAAATGGTCAACTGCAGGTATAATAAGGCTCCGCCAAACTAGCTACCAGCCTAATATATCTGTCATGAATACCTACTATGACAGGTATATTATTGTCAGATCAAAATCAGAATGCTCAAGTTCCAATTTTAGGTCAAAACAGCTCTGATCAAAGTCAAAATCAACTCCAATTGGAACTATTCTGACACCACAAATATATAGTATAATTTTCGTTTAAATCTCTGCTTTTTGTTTTTAGAAAAAACCATTACTGTGCTCCAATCAAGTGACCTTGCCAAGACTGAGCTGATGCCATGTCAATTGTCTGCAGGCAGAAGAGTCTCCTCCTCACCCTTCTCTTCCCGAGTGGCCAGACTACAACTATATGGCAATCACACGCTGAAAGGCTACAGCAGGGGGATAATTTGAACAAAATGTGTAAACAACAACTATACAAGCGGTTTTTGCCTCTCACTGAGCTAACATCCTAGTTTAGTGAGCGAGTCTTTTTCTCTTGATCTACCTTTAACTATTCTTGTCCCGCTCCTCCTCTCATCTCATTCTGTAGTTTCAACCAGTCATTAACCTTAAACCCTTCTATTATCTACCACTTCTTTAACTTCCAGCTCCCCCCAGCTTGGATTCTAAACATTATCGCATTACTTGCACATGTTAAAAACATTTCATCATCATGATTCCACAAACCTATATTTTCATATAAATGTATACCTTTACTGTAGCCAGTTGTTGATGTATGATAATCTTTTCCATCTACATATTAACATAGCTGATCAATGCAACAAATACTTTGGATCCCATGTCATAAAAACATGATAAAAAGCAGACGTTCTCTATGCCTATGTAATATAATGTGCATTGTGCTGAACAAGCAGATATTATAGAAACCAATTACTAAAAACAATTCATCCATAAAAAAATCATCACTAGAAGTTAATTCAAAAAGAAAATTGTGCTAAAAGTCCAGACACGGCAATGTTTGTAATGAAAGAAATGCTTGCTGAACAACAATTTGACCAAAATCCAGCATTTGTTAGCAGAATTTTTTCCCTGTGTACAGATTACTGAAGTGCAAAATTTAGGATCATAATAATTCAGTTCATTGATCCACTAAGCCAATGTTTGATTTACATTTCAGCCTAAGTTAAAATGGAAATTTGTTTCTGAAGAGAGGATTAATTAAGGATGATGTATGTATACTAATACTGGAAGCAATTAATAAAAAATATGTGCAAAAAAAATTTGGAATACAGTAAAATATGTCTTAAAAAATTGTCATACGTTGCAGATTGAGTATGGCTGAAATGGAAATGATCAACAGCCCTGCCAAGCTTTTGGATTAAGCAACTGTGTTATTATTTGCGGTGTAAATTAGTAACAGTTTTGAACGCAAGGACTTTCAACATTGTCAACATTTTGTCAAACATTATCATAAATAAATATGACATTAAGAAATGCAATACAACTACAAAAATTACCCAAACCTCATCCAATACCCAAGCCTGAAGTTAACGCCTGAAAGTAACTGGTTGCCAGGTTGGCATGTGGTTTCAGTACTTTCAGAGTCACTGATCCGAAAAAACTGTGCCGACCAGGAGCTTTGTTTCAATGGTTACACCCTGGTTCTGGTGACTCAGTATACAATGGTGCCACCAGCAGACAGGTATCTAGGACTAACAACAGAAGATAATTAGTGACAGCCTTCATCTTTCCTTCAACACAGACCTACTTACTAACCTTCAGCTTCTAAACCTACAATGTGTAACTAAACATACATTAATGTGCTTTGCCATAGGGTAGCACGTCTGTGAGTTGTAGTGTGCTAAAGCACCAGGTATTTGGTGCAGGTGCCATTCACAATAGATGACAACACAAAGATAAATCCAAGCGTTAACAAAAGTTGTAATACTTATAGTTGTCACTTTGTAAAATATCACCACTAAGGTGATTGGTTCATATAATGTAAGCAGTCCATTACACAAGTAGGTTTATATTATTTTATTGATCAATGCTACTGAATTTTCCTCAAATCTGAAGCAATGAAGAAAGAGACTAATCAATGACCTATTAACTACTGTTTCTGTTATGTTTTAAGTAAATGTGAATGTAAAATATGTCTATTGGAAAAGGTATCAATGAATGTAAATATTTAATAATATATAATAATATATGTAATATTTTTATTTAATATTACGGTCACTTTTCACTAAAGAAGCATCTTAAGATAAGGATCACACACTAAATTAATAGACTTTACATTCCTCCACCAACTTAAACTTAAGTATCTCCATAAATCAAAGTCAGCTCCTAGTGTCCAACTGTTTAGTGCCTTTAATAGTCACTGAAGCTTTTTACATTTGACTGTGGAAGGTGGGGTACAAGGAATACCTTCAGTGTGGTCAGAGGTTAGGATCCCAGTAAGGGCAAAAGCCAAGACTTATGTACAGAAAGTGCACAGGAAATATGGGGAAAACAGCTTTTTAATTAAGAGACAAGATGCTATTTTTTTGGAGTATTGTTAGTCTAAACACTTAAATGACCTTAAATCAAGCACAGTTAAGTGTATATAAAAAAATAGTGACCCAGGAAGCAAAATTTGCACAAACTAGTTATTTGCAAAGCATAATAGCATGTTTTAAATGGTCATAGGGCTGTTATAATACTATTCTTACGTAGCAGTAGACTGGAAGACCAACCAAAGATTAATAAATAACATTTCTTTAATAATGTTGCTACCAGTATTCAGAGTTTCTTTGCTACTAATACCCTCCAGAGATAAAATTATCATAAAGCACTTCGAAGTGAAAATCAGATGTTTGCTTTCTCCTACTTTCATTTGTGGAATATTTTTATCTATTACTATTATATCACAAAGTCCCAAATGTGCAGTTGTTATTTTGAATAAAAAATGTGTAAATTTTAAAGGACTAGGAAAGGTAAGGATTATGTAAGGTAAGAATTTTCAACTTTTTTAAAGGTTTAAAATTAACTTTTTATTTTTCAACCATGTAAACACAGAGTTTTGATAATCTGCTCCAACAGTTGTTTTAGCCACAAATTTTTTCCTCCAAAACAAGCAGACTAAATTGCACCAGTACTCAAATGAATATGTGAGATTTTAGCAGGTACGTCGTTTACTTACTACCTTTAGGATAGGGAACAATAACAATTTTTAGCTCAAAGTACATAAGCAAATCACATACCCCCATTTTGTGGGCCAATAAATACTAACACAATGCTGCGTAATATGTTGGCGCTATATAAATTCTGTTTATTATTAGTAATAATAATAATAATAATAATATTTTGGTTGAAGGAAGGAATGGTTCTCATCTCCGTCTCATCTTTCCCAGACTGAGTGGCTTTACATTAACTATGGGGTAGAGGCAGGGATATTGCCAAAGTGGGGAATGACTTGGTCTTTGAGCATAGACTAAGACTGCGAACATGCGTCAATTTATTCAAGACAAGACAAATGTGTACAACATTCCCCTGTTCTGGCGGATCAATTAATGAGCAATTGGCAATGACCGCTAAGCATTGCAATGGAGGAGAGCAGTGCAGTGTGCCACTTGCTTGTCCTCCCCTCTTTATAGGACAGAACAGCACTCATTCATCTGCCACTTGAAATGATCACAAATTGCTCTCTGATTAAGTGATGATTTGTTCCAAATGGCACCCCAACTCACCTTGTTGACAGACCTAAGGTGCATTGCAGGTACCGTGTTTTGCACTGTGAATACTATGTCAATGGAAACAAATATTGTCTTTTTCTAAGTAAAAAATAGTTTAACATCAGTAATACTACTGACACAGTGAGCCTAAATGAATTTATTACTGCAATATCCCACCAGGATAAATTATCATTATTTTCAAAAAAGTACCAATTTAAAAATATTATAGTTATGTGCCCAAAATAAAGGTCCTTATCCTTGTGTTGATTTAATTTAAATTTACGTATCATGTTCTCCGCTCCTTTGTTCTTTATAAACCCTTTGACTTATTTTATCTGTTACTAGGCAATAAAATTTCTATTCTACAAGTGACAGGAAAATCAAATGTAAATGGCTGCTGCAATGAAATCACCAAGAGGGCCTGATGGACTCAATGTCATGGCAAAGAACAAGAGACAGCTGTCTAAACTCCTGCTTAAATTCACTGGATTTTGCACAAGGCTGATGTATATAGATTAAGACATGAAGTTCTGATGCAAACAGTCACAGACAGGATCAGAAGGAATCTTTATATTGGAAGGCAGGATAGTGAAGAATGCTGATGTATGTCAAGGGAAATTGGATTGTCGTTTTACTGGTGAGCACAACGAGTTAAGCAGGTGGTACAAAATTTCATTCAACACATGAGTCACTAAGTTCAGATGAGTTAGGTGTCCCCAGTTAACAGAGTTTGGATGAAACCTAAAACAGATGGGAATCTTTAATCTGAATCAGCTGAGAGAAGGATATACAAGACAAAACACTCATAAATGGGTTTATAATAAAATGAACAAAATGCCGCCTGTACAGCAACAAAAGATTCAATTAGACTCACAAGAAAATGCATGAACATTGAAATAATGACTGAAGGGACGCTTAAATATAATAAAGGAAACTGGATGATAAAGACAATTTTTCATAATCAGGTTCTTGTTTTGTTGCCAGAAACATGCTCGGCTAAAACCTGTTCCTTCAGCTCAAATTGATTGTAGAAAATCTGGAAAATTTGCCAGCCAGCATTACAGTGTGGCATAATCATTACAGATGACAGCTTCTTTAAACTCTTTAGCGTTGACACTGGCTCCCTCTTCTCTGTCTGTTATGTAGGCACACCTGTTTACCCAGCAGGCAAGAATAATGTTGGGAGTCAGTTTTACTTTGCTTTTCCTGTAAGATAGTGACACTTTTTACTATAGTAAACTGTGTGGAGGCCAAGGCTTTCTATTTATATGCCAATATCCATCAGGGTGCCTAAAGGATGAAAAATTGAAGGTAAATGCAATGGTAACAATAGACAATGATCGTCATTTAATTGGTGTATATATAGCTACCTTTTAGTTTACAACATCATCCATATGTTACTGTAAACCTGAGGATTTTGCATCACCAGTTCATCTCAGATTATTATACTATTGGTGGTCAAATTATTTGTGCCTCTAAAATTATAAAATAGCTACACATGGTATTCAGTTTACCTAATGCTGTCAAGAACACCGGACACACTGCATTCAATGGTCAGAGTCTACTGGACAGGCATGGTTAGAAAATGGAGAAGTCAAGTAGGGGATGAGAAGTAGAGACATGTTACAGGAGACTGCTAGAGTCCATGCAAAATCCTTCTAAATTTGTTTTTTCCTACAGCTCCTTGAAAAACTATCAATAAAACAAATAATATTTCTGTAAGCAACATTAAAAGTAAAAAAAAAATACATAAAAAAGTGAATCCACATAAAATGTAGCAAAGTGTAGAAGAAATTAACCAAACTAAACTGCCTAGGCAAATGAAAAATGTATCTAGATTAATAGACCATCTTAGGCAGGCATCTCAAAGGCAAATACGGGTTGCACTTTCAGCACCAAAGATCTATAATATTCAAGAAAGACAAAAGCTAGATACGTTGGGTGCGCTTGGCCTGTTGTATAGGTGTGGGAGCTTTTGACATTATGTATAATGTGTAAGTATGAATATCATTAAGGCAGGCTTACCACTGGGTTAACCTCTTCACTATTTCTTCCACATTCATCATCCAATCTTGACAGCAATTGGTCATTCATTTTCTAATTTCTGTACATTCATGCTCATCTTACATCATGTTGGTTTTGTTTGTTGCATCTTACAAATGCCAAGAGTATGCTGGGAGTATGCACACACGTTGCAGTCAGTGTGCACCAAATAAAACTAGTATTAGAAAGGGAAACTTTTTGTTTTTTGAGAAAGTCTCCTTAGCCAAAAACCCTTTTTTAATGTATAGTTCAATTTTCAGCATGTGATTATCTGCTTTTACCAAAAGAAACTGTCCTCTAGCAAAACTGAGCTAGGAAATGTGGAAACCTTCATCTTTGCGATGATCATAAAATGACTTGCTGTTCAGGAAACTTCTTTTTTTTACGCTAACAATTACATTTTCAGGACAAGCTTTTGTGGGTCTTTTACCACTTCTACTCTCATCCATTTTTTTCCTTTTTAATCCTTTCAACTGGTCACCTGCATCAACTACATTAGTAGACAACCAAATAGCAAGAAATGAGCAGTAAAGGTCAGCAAGACTTTAGTAGCACTCAATGCTAGCAAGCCTTTGATTTCAGTTTATGGGGCTCTGACATAAAATAAATCTTCACTTCACTAATTGAAAAAAAAAAAGTAAGCATTTTACAAATTGGGTTAAATACATCACATTTTTCAGCTTTCAAAACATGATGTATTGTGTCTCCCTTGTCTGTTAATTCAACATTGCATTACACATTACTGGTAAAAATACAAAATATTACTGGTGAGAACATTATTAGATGCCAATTACATGGTTATTTGACACAGTGAACAGGACATTCGATCATTGAATAGTGCTAAATATAGCTAATTACAGTAGCTTTTGTGAAAAAAAATACAAAAAAATGCTGTCATTCCAATTATGCATTCAAGCAGATAGGGAATCCAATATGTTTTTCTATTGTGAAAAAAAAGCATATGCATTTTCTGGAGAGATAGAAGATAATAGGAAGGATACTGTGAACTTTTGGGAAAAGTGAGCAGAGAAATACAGTTAATTTTGAATGTACCCAGATGCCATTATCAACAAAAAATCTTAAATACACTTAATTTAAGGTCTACAAGTAACAATTTTATAATACAGGGATGGATTTCACAGCCACCTAGGCCTGGCCTATGGCTCCATGGCCACTAGGGGTGGAAATTGCACAGCTCCATAACTGCATATACTGTAGCCAAATGTAACCATAACTCCCCCTACCCACACTGCCCACAGGTCGCCACCTAGAACTGTCAGTTTGATTCCTAATACCGCTATCACGACCACTATCGGCTGACTCAATGGAGAAAGTTCCCTTCTTTTTCCTTCCTCCTGGCTGGGCTACAACAAAATGATTTCCCCCTGAACCCAATGCACCATCTCCTTTCATGAAGATCCCTTCCCTCCTTTCACTTCTATTGAACTTTAGTGGTAAGCAGAATCACATTCACATTGTCATGGGTAAAAATCAGGAGTTTCCACACTGCTTTAGAAGACACTGAGAAAAAACGAAAAAGTAAAACTGCTTGTCTACAGGAAAATCATCAACAAGGTCAGGAAGGGATTTTAGGCCAGGCAGATTCAGTTTTTCTCTACGTTGATGACAGCGTGACAGTCCCATGGTGAAAGAACTGCCAGAGACCACTTTCCAGATTTTTATGAATTACAGTGAATGGCCATTGGTCTAATCCATTCTTACAAATGTTGGGACTTGGGCACCACTCTGTTATAAGTTCAATGTTTAAAAATTTGAGTATGAACCTATACCCCAAGGGAATGCAGCTACAGTAGTCTACTGATTTGCAGTAATGCAAGAATCTTTCTTGGACACCATGGGCATCTTTATGGACGCTAAAGAAGCAATAATTAGGAAATATACATTTCCTAATTTTCATTTAGCGTAAAACATTTATTAAAAAATGTATATATATCAAATCTCCTATTATGCAATATTTTACCATAGGGGTTCTTGATAGTGTCTTCTCTAATTCGTTAAAACCAAATAAATCATTGCTGCTTTTTAATACTAAACCCTTTTACCAATTCCTCTCACATTCCTTCTGGTGTGTAAATAAATTATGTTAGATTCAATCCCAGCTTATTTTTACAACTGCTCCTATTATTTTTTTTCTATTAAAGAAAACAATGAGTTTAATTAATTTTCCTCATTGATTCTCCATATCAATTCTTACAAGGGCTGAAAAAGAGAGCTCTATTCCTATCTATTGGCCTTCAAATGCCAAGTGTTGCAATGTTCTTGATTAAATCCCAAATGCACATTATTATAGATCTGAACTTCATTATTGGCAAGACAGATTGTGTACGCACTTTAATTTGTTCTTTACTTTCTGATAATTAGAAATGAATTGCAATCTCTGTACTGGACAATAGCAGTGTAACTAGTTCTAATTTGAAAACCATGTACTTTGTGATCAATACTACTAAGGAGAGGGGCACATCTGACTTTGTGCATACATTGTGCAGCTCATGTGACATCTGGTCCTAATCCCACAATTGCCCCTTGGCTCTGTTCTATCCATAAGAAATGTCACAGTTTCAGGCTTTCCACAACTGAAACAGCTAACCCCTTGAGGAAAGCCCTCATTTACATTTTTAGGTTCTCATGAAGAGATTAAGGCACAGAAAGTATTACGTTCCTGAGATGTGGCAAGAGTCGACATGCACTGACAAACTGTCAGAATTGTTCAGTAAATGACACTTCATAACCCACACACAACAAGTAATTATAGAAATAGTTAAAAATACAGCACTTCCAATTTAAGATGATCAATTTTAGGATAAAAAAAAACATTTTTTGTATTTTAAAAAATACAGTTTAACACATCTAGTATGATAATTGCACAACCAACCTACTTTATGTATCTGTTAATTAAGGAGAGGAAAAACGCAGATCTGCGTTCTCCTTTTTGCAAATTCAAAAGCTGAATATCTAATTTTGTCTCATGCTGCATATTAATGATAAGGAATTATGACAGATTGTTATTAAACTTTAACTGCTGCAGGAATGTAGATAAAAGTGTGTCTACAACCTTTACCCACACCACAGATCAAACATTTTTTTTATGCACAGATGGAAAAATTTATAACAAATAATTATAGATTTATGAATTTCCTTAGCATCCAAGCATAAAATCTAGCTTAATTTTGTATTAAAGCAAATACTACTCTACTCCTTCCTTACCTTAATTTTTCTTTTAAAATTATAAGCGAACATTTAATGTCATATTTTAAAGTCTTAAAATAAATTGGCTGGAGCGTTTGCTCTGCAACTATTCATTGTACAATACCAGGCCAATTATGTCTCTGAGGCAACCAAATCTTTTGGACAACATCAAACAGGAATGCTTATTTTTGGTGTGGCCAAATTCAAGTTAATAGCTATGGTTGCAATATCACAGTGATATTATGCATTTTTTCCATTTTCTTTAATTGGAAGAGCTAAAATTGCACATTCTTTTTTTCGGCAATCCTCTCGTTACCATTTTTGCAATCTTGATTATAAAGAAAAATTTTTTAAAAAAGCTTATTAGTGCCATAACCTTTACCTGTTCTCAAGGAATGTGTATTAGGATTTTTAATTCTTTACTTTTCAGCTTTTACAGCTTTTGAAAACAGTTTGGGCTTTATTTATAAATCAGGGACTCAAACATTCCCTAGTGGGGATCTTACAAGTCCATGTGTTTCATGTGACAATAAATAATTCCCTGTTTTATAAAAAGAGCCTTTTGGGTATATGCAAATTATGCAAGGGTAAAAGTTACTAAGGATATTACTTTCATAGGGTAAAACATTTCAAGGTTTAGTAGCACTATGATAATTCCTTTTAAAGATCATTCTGCTAATAGAGGGTTCTGTAGTGTGAGCACAACCAAGATTTACAGTACTAGAAACTAGTGATATCACAATTCATGAGTTACGTAGACCCCAATGATCCCATTGCCTTTGAGGTCCTTGTGACAGATGGATAGAAAGATGCAGATATTGTCTGTTTAAGCAATAAAAAGGTACCTAAGCGGATACAAGACTGACTGGAGACAGGGGGGTGTTACCTACAAAACAAAGAATTTTATAGGTAGTCAGTTCTTCTTTTTCAGGCAATTGATTGCTGCAATGGCAGTGTGATGACAGATAGACTTTCAATTAGTATGTGTTCAGGCCTGTCTAGCCTTACAGTCAGCATTATGACCAGGTTGATAAGAAAAAGGGTCTAAGCCAGTCTTTCCTAATCCTTTTAGCTATTGGGAACAATTAAAAAAACTTCAGGTCTTGGGGAACCCCTGCTAAAACCAATTTATTGGGGTTCAGTGGGGAAACTGTCCATACTATCTATTTAGAGCTAAATCTTACACCTTGTACAAATCATGCAGCAGGGTATGTGCTACCAAACAAGTTTTTTTTTGTTAAGAAAAAGTAGAGAATATATTTTATTTAGTTAGCACACTGTATTTTGTTCAAGAGAATTCTCAGAGACACAACAGTGGGAACGAGTGAATGGAAATCTAACACGAGTGCAGAGAGTATTCTTAAGAACTGATGGCCTTACTGGAAGATCTATCGAGTAATCTATCTAGATTATCTATTCATCGGTCAGTCATCACCAGGACGAGGAAGAGAAAAGTTTTGGCTACAAATACATTTTAAAGAGAAGCTGACAAAACACTCTTGCAAGTTCATAATACCATAATTTTATAACGAACATAGTTTTCCTACCTGTTGCAATTTAAACATAAAGATGTATTTGTATCCAGCCAGACAATGCTGCTGGCTTATATTTGATTGAAAATTGGAAAGCCCCGATTGGTAAAGAATGGGGTTTGAGAGTGCAGCAATTCCCTACTTGTGCTATATGGTATGCATACACTATTTTACATGATTTTTTTGACTTTTACGCGTGAAGTCTGTTTAACTTTTACCTCACTTCTCTGTTTTTACCTTATTTGGAAAAGCATTAAAAATGACTGAGATATTTCTTTTTTTTATAAAACATACACATTTACTGCTTAGTAACTCTTTGTTATTCCTCCTACTACTTCTTATAGGCAGTCATATGCTGCATGGAAAAAGAATAAATATAGGTTGCCTAAAAATGTAAAACCCTCCAGGCTATTTCTCATGGCTACATCAGTTTCCTAAATACTTTGGAGAAAGTTTTTTTTCTATCGTAACACAATTTTGTTAAAATAGGTCCCAGCATGAAACAATTTTAGTGTTCATCGGCGTGAATAGGTAGCTAATTTCCTTGACCAGGGTATGTTAAAAAAGAGAAATGTTCAGAAACTGTTATGAAACAATAAGAAATGGTTTTATACTATATAGTTAGGATCTTTTATCAAAGTATATTAGGTGATGAAACTTCTGCAACCTGCATTTGGTTCACGTGAAATGAATCAATATAAAATAGATTAACTTGTGAGAATTTCAAGACATCACTTTGTTAAATAATAGTTTTGTACTGGAAACAGAATAATAAAACTAAATGCTGAGCATGTGTGATAATGAAGGGTATGGAGCTACTGCACATGGCAGAGAGTAGTGACCAAAGGACAATGGTAACCATTTTCTCAGTCTATACTTTGCCATCAAGAAGTAACAGAACATGTGTACCAGTGCAGCAAGCATTTATTATATGTTTGATTAAATATGATTTATTTTCCTGGAACAGTCGTTGCTAAGATGTCAATGGAAATCAACCTCCATCACAACATTTTGATAGTATGGGGTGCATGTGTGAAAGAAATTATAAACAGTTTTGATTATGAAATATGGTACATGATTACTTTAACCAATAGTTGAAGACATTGGTAGCAGTATCAATGTAAATATGTTTATTTGCATTTCAACTAAGGACAACATTTTCTTGCCAATGTGATCATACTAATAGACAACTGTATCTGATTTGAACTTATTACATTACTATCCCTAAAGAATTCTATTCTGTTGTTTGTGAATACTAAGCATTGTCTTATTTATCATTACCAAGAATATATCTAAATGGAAATTAAAATCACGTGACCACTCTAGGCCATATTCATGCAATCTTCCTTTACATAGTTTGTAGGTCATTACTACAATATATATACCAAACTGTACGTTTTATTCTGTTGTTTGTGAATACTAAGCATTGTCTTATTTATCATTACCAAGAATATATCTAAATGGAAATTAAAATCACGTGACCACTCTAGGCTATATTCATGCAATCTTCCTTTACATAGTTTGTAGGTCATTACTACAATATATATACCAAACTGTACGTTTGCCAAAAATGTGCAGTTATTATACCCTTTACTAATAATCTGTTCTTCGAATACAAAGCTGGTGTTACCAGCAGACAAACAGCTTTTGTGTGCATTTGTATAGAATTTTTTTTTTCTATTTTCTGTAATCATTCTTTTGTTATACAGTGTCGTATTTTTAATAATAGCATGATAATCAATATAGCCACATTAGAGTATTATATCATTGACAATGGAATTCATTATGCTGCTAGCCTGGATTAACTACTAAAAAACAGTTAGGTAACTAGCGAGCCTCTTTCGAATTCTCTGTGAAACTTGACCAGACTAAAATTAGTGTGCTGGGTATATTGACCTATAAACATAGAGCTCGATTCTATGAGCAGTATTTTTCAGATGTAATTCTGCTACAGATATGTCGGAATAGCAATTTAAAATGTTCCACACAAGTTAAGTTTGAAAAAAAAGGATGTGTTTTTAACGTGATGTTGCCAGATTGCCCTAGGTGCCAAAAAGAGCAATCAGGTTACCAGAGAGTCCGGAATGCCATAAAAAGCTGTCCCATTACCAAAATGCCCCAGGGTAGCAGATTAAGCTGCCATGGTACGAGATGTTACATAGGATACCAGAAAGAGCTGTCATGTTACCAGAAGTTACTCAGAATACCAGAAAGAGCTGTCATGTTACCAGATTAAACTGGGATACGTGAAAGAGATGTTATGTTAGGATGCCTTAGCCTTAGGATGTCAGAAAGAGCTGTCATGTTACCCAAGTGTCCCATGATACCAGAAATATCTATCATGTTACCATAATATTATGTCAAGAGAGCTACATGTTACCAAGGACAGTAATATGAAAGTTGCACCCTACTAAAGGAAGTACACAGAGGAAATGTATGGGATATTGGTCAAAATGCCATATAAGCTGCACATCCAGAGTTAACACCAGATTTTATTTCTGTCATCCTGTGCACTAAACTTAATATGATCATTAAAGTGATCAGATATTAGTTTGCATAGGAGGGATGGCGTTTCCTGCCTTCAAGTGTGGTGTGTGGTAATGTGCCGTGTGTCAAATTAAGGAAGCCCATTCATAAGTCACAACAGACCAAAATGCAGATAGAGCCCTTTTATTCAGTTCAGCACAATGTGCATATGCCACAAACCATGCTATGTACCACCACTGCACTGTGTGTTGACACTGCAGATACTGTACAGTGCATTGGAGTTTTATTTATAAAGAATGGTACTATAGAACAACAGACATGAAGCACTTTAAGACTTCTTACCATAAGACAATAGCCTAAATGAAACCTAAGTTGAAGAATCCATTTGATGATGATTAGGTTAAAAACAAGGTTTAGCAGTCTGTGCAGATGAGTAGATGACAGATGTGTTACTCATAAGCACAAAAACTGTCAGTTTATTGTAGAAAACGACATTAAAATTGAAATATACACCTCACTAGAAAAATGAAATAAAGCTTTCAAACGCATAATGAGAACACAGCCCACCTACAAATAAATTTTGCTATAGCAGTTGTGTACCAGGCTGCTAGCCAAATGCCTAAAATCATTTGTTGTTGCTGAAAGTCTTATGTACTGGGAACCCCAAATGCTTGCAGGTGAAAATGCAGGCCAGATATTCCCAATCCCCCAAACTGGGGTGATTACCCTGTGTAGAATGGTGAGCAAGGCCACATAGACTATGATCAGACTGATAGTACAGTGACCACTTCCTCACTTTATCTAGCACTTCCTTTACGCTATATGTAGCACTTCAACTTCAGCAGCCCATAAATAGTAAACCAAGGCAAATGAGTGCAGTTCAGTACCACCCACTAATGCCTGTTGTACATTGTGCAAAGGGTGTTGTTTAACATTTAGCACAGTTTTGCAAGTGGTTGGATGACTAGCAAGCTACTGTTTTTTGGAAGCCACATAGGAACACCCATTTCCTCCACAGGTCTGAACTTAGCTTCCCTCATGTCCTAACACCTGGATACATTTTATTACAAGGGTAAATGAAGTTGATTTTCTAACTGTAGCACAGCTGCACAATTTTCTAGATAACATTAGAAACCAAACCCCTGATTTTTACTGGAGTTGCTATGTAAAAAGAATAAAAAAAATAGTAAATGCTAAAAATCCAGGCTGCTATGAGGCTCTCTCAAGCCGAAGCCTCTGATGTACTTATTACTCTGGCTCTGTATTCAACTAATGAATTGAATGTCGAGCAGTAACACTACACTGGCACACTAAAGTGTTTTTATGTGGTCTGACTTCCATAAAGAAAAGCAGGGAAAATTGTTCCCATTTTCTTGTATGCATCAGTGGGCTGAGCACAGGCCCGGGAGCTATTGAAAATTATGGGAGAAATGTGTCTACAGCATCAATTTTTAATTGGTTGAGACTGGGCTATTTTTTAAAATACAAATATAGAACTTTATTGCCTCGGACCTTGAGTTTTAACATATTTAAAATTTATTGTTCCTGGCAGCCTGAGCAGTAAGTGTTGGTTAAATAAAAAATAGTTAACTGTTTCCTCCTATCTGTTTTAAAACTATCCATACAATCCAATTTTGCCATGCTTCCATTATCTAATATATTAGGCATAGCATGGCATAAACAGTCCCTCGTCTAATACTGAGAGAGGAAATAAGGCTCTGATGTGAATATTTTGTAAGAGTAGAGGAAATATTATAAATATCTAGTTCAAAAAGATGGACAGTCTCTACTTTTATGTTGTCACTGAGTTGCAATCATTCATTAAATTCCACATCTAACTGATGCAGTGCTGAATGGACAGTAAATACATTTTGTGCCATGGCTCAATTCCCTCCAGCAGGCCAAAGGTTAATTATACTACAGGAATGACTTGTAGCGCCAAAGCCCTTTTGGTATGTAAGTGGCTTTAAGTAGGTTTGAAAGCAAACATTCTGAAGCAAGGAAATACACCTTGGAGATTGGAACGAACAAAAAAAATATGATTTATTAAATAATTAAGTAATAGCTTCCAGCCATATCTCCCATTAAATTCTAAAGGCCAATGTATTCTATATTTCTCAGTCCCTTTTCCTTTTAGTTATGCTTCAGCAGCTTTAATAAATAAGTAATACGCAGAATAAAAAACATTTATTTCACAGTGCTTTGCTACAGCCCTGTAGGGCTCTTTCCTTCACTCCTGCTCAAAATAGATTGAGTCGGGAACAATCACTTCTGCGCAGACAAATGATGTGGCGGGTTTAAAAAAAGACCTTTAGAAATTCAAGGTGATCAAAGAATCAAATATAAAAGTGCCCTTTGTGATCGTAAATTATTGTGGCAATCACTGTAAATAATACATTAATAAAGATTCGTGGATTGCATGTGCATTTTAAATGTAAACATAACTAGGTATTAAGATAAATGAAACAAAAATACAAAGCAAGTCTTCAAGTATACAAGATGTAGAGTAGCAATTTGCTCTAACTGGATTAATTAGTATTATTATACTTGGCCAATCCTATTGAAGCAGTACACACATAAATAAAGAATATCTCAGTATACAGTATATGTACAATATATATGTTTTACAGCACTGCATAGCACAACAAAACACAAGATAAATGGTTCAGTTCTTCAAATATGATAAGCACAGTAATATGAGCTTTGCCCTTGAAATTAATGCAGGCCTTCTGCAGAGGTCAGTAAGTGCTGATTATAGTGATTAAGGTGTTTGTTGCAATTCACCTAAGGCTACACACTCAAGGATGCAGAAGATGTAGAGTGTCTTTTCCACAGGCAGCCCACAATTGTTCATAACCGCTAAACATTATGGCTAGAGGCTAAGTGCCCATGAGCACTCTTCAACAAAACCAGTATTGTTTAGGTGGATTGCTGATGTAGTTTCAACTTATTTTCACATTCTAATAAACAATTTTCTAGTGTTCGCTCTCTCCTGACCAAATGTGTTCACCATGCACTGCAAGAAATAACTTCATCCTAGTAGATTTTAGTTCTCTTTTTTAAACTGCAGTGGGAGAATAAAACCTGAAATCTAACTAGCTTATGGGCAACCATTTTTTTATAAATTAAATAAAATAGTGGTCATGGTGATTGTATTAGTAATAAAAATTTAGAAGGAAGTTCATAAGAAGTGGTCATTGGAATCTTATAGTGTTTTATTCATGAGGACATATTCATGCATGGTATTCTCAATTAGTATGTCTAGGGAAAATAGCACTCATCCTTCAATATTGAAAAAAAAATATTAATACAACACTGAGTAGCAAAGTGTTTTTTTTGCAGATTTGTCCTAGATCAGGGGTGCCCAACTGAAAGATTGCAAAGGCAACGCAAGTAGATCCCGGAGCCGTGCCATTCAAAATAACCCCTCCCGAGCACGGGAGATATTGAGTCCAAGTTTTTGGTAGATCATTTTGACGCGGTCATTTTAAAAGTAGCTTGCAAGCCACAAAAGTGTGGGCGCCCCTGTCCTAGATGATAATTGGTTCAGTCCAAATCCTATTTATATAGCAGATTAAAACCCTCATCTCTGAGTAAAGTATGTTGATAATATTTGCAGAAAACAAATGATATTCCCATATATTGCTAAATTGAACATCCCTGCAAAAGACAGTTATGATTTCAACCTATAATTCAGCAGTCCTCTTCAAGGCTTTTCCCAACTAAGTTTATGTCATATGTGGAGTCTTGATTATTCAAATGTATGTCAATTTTTTTTAGTTTAGCAAGAGAAGGTGCCTCCAATAAAAGGGTAGATAGTTGACACTGAAACAGGTTTGCCTTTTACAGGACTTCTTCTTGCATCCTCTTCCTGAGACAACTATGTTGGACCTCCCATTACTTTCTTTACAAGCGAAAATGGTCACCAGGACAAATAGAAAGATAAATTTCCCCAAAGGATACATAACAGCACTAACAGAGGTTCTAAACCTACCTAAAGTTCGAAAAAAAAAGTTTTAGCTTTACATAGACTTAAAAGATGTAACTAAACCCATCTTGGTTTCTGATACATGTTTAGGTTGATACAGCAAGCATATCTCTGTCTCCTGTTAGTTACCAAGTATATAAAACATTACAACATAGCATTACATAAGTCTCTTGAATCTATAAAAGATGAAACATGCTTTACTGGTAGATTGGAATTTCCATCTTTAATAGAGAAACACATTAAAACTAGTGGTAAAAAATTAAATACTGAACTCATATTTTCTGTGCACTTATGCTTTTTTGCATTTACATAGGTGCTTTGACAAATTATTCATGTAAATGTATTTAAAAAATGCATATTGAAATCACTTCCTTAACAACCAAAGAACGCTAATGGAAAGGTTGAAATTAAAGGAAACTTGAAATACTGAGATGGAAATGTATTTTGACATTGCTGACCCATACCAAAAATAATGGTTGCCTAGCTTTCATGCCAATCTGATAGCAAACAACAGGATGGAAGATCAAGAGTCACATCCTTGAAATTTCTCTAAACAAGTTCAACTGAATGTTGAACTAAAACGCTAACATAACAAAACCAACTATTGCTGTGTTATTTAGCTTCAATGAAAACATTTCCTTCACAGTACTTTTTCTTTGTACTTACCCAACACCTACCAATGCACAGTAAATTTTCATTCTCAAGATGGGTTATGTTTTGTTTACAAAATGTAAATGCTTTTGGATTCTAAATCATATATCTTGTATATTTGTGTGCTTAATTTAGTAGGGTCTAGAGAATACTCATGATTACCATGGCTCCTTGACTTGTATAGCTGCATCTGTAAATGACCAGGTACCTTCCTCTTCTGACAGTTAAGCATATCATAATGTCTACAGACAGGTCAGTTTGAAAAAAAAAAAAAAAATGTTTGAATAAAACTGTTGGTAGAGTTATATGACCCACTTTACATCTTATTGGTCAAAGTTTTTGCTTGAATGACTCTGTTACCAATTGTTCCTAAAAGATTTATGTATTATTAGACATGTAGATCTTAAAGCTCTCCAGAATACAAAAGCAGAAAAGCCAGTAGTTTGTTATGGGTTGTTAATTGCTTAACCGTAACTATTTTCTCCAGTTAGTGCAAGGAGGATTTGATAGAAGTTTAAAGTATCTCTTCAATTTTCTGGTATTTGGCAGGGATAAACATCCTAATTACTACTGATGTCTATAAAACAAACTCTGAGACTTTGGGAATATAGAAAGTTGCTGACAGGTATGAAGCTCAGACACAGAGTTTTCTCCAGAAACTTGTACTTCCAGCATTCATATTTTGCCTTTATGATGTCATAGTTCTGCCTTGGCTCATTCCTATTTGCACACTACTATGATATTTATGTGCATTACCAGCAAAAGGCTCTCTGCCAACCCCCCCCCCAACGACATTGTATTTCCTAATGTTTGGCAAACTATTTAGAAGCTTCAGTTGGCACAGTATTGGCTATAACCTCAGCTTTGTAAGCAAAATTCCTGGCTGTCCAGCTGCAAATTTGTACTTGGGGTAATAATGTCTGGGCAGGGGAAGAGGCACCACTACAGTAGGGACATTTTTGCATCGCCCATAACAAGCTGTGCCCAAGGTGGTGGCCTGCTCAGTCTATAAATTGGCCCAGCTCTAGCCATCTCCGAAAAATGGAAGAAGGTTCCGAAGATATATCACTATAAAAAAGTGGTAATCAAAACAGCCCAATATTTGGGCAAAATAGAAAATACTGAAGACTGCGCTAGGGTGCCCCCTCTTTGTACCTGTCTGCAGATTTCAGTATTTTTTAATACTTAATAGTAATTTTATGCTTGCTAGTATGAAATAGTGATGAATAACTTTACATTTATTTAATTCTGTTTTGAATATTTTTTTTTCATCTAATGGAAAATTCATTATTTTAAGTATGCATAAATATCTGGGAAAAATCAGTTCAAAGTGTGGCTCAACCGTTAGGTATATGTAATTTTCAGGATGTCTTAATGCATTTGCTCTTACTTTCTGCTTAATGGTCATTGAGATGAAAAGGGGTTGAATCTCCCCAATGGGGACACAGAAAGCAATAAACTCTTAACAGTGAGTCTAACCTTCACCTACTTTATCCCCCCAAAAAATGCCTTTACATACACTTTAACCCCAAGTTCTTGGTCTAAAAGTGAGAGCTGCACTGCATTAAGCTCAATAACACGAGAGAGAAATAGTTATTTTGCTACTTCCTCTATCATCATAGAGCCAAGCTAGTGTTAACTATTAGGATTCACTGATATATTTTCTCAAACATAGAAATAATTTTTTCATTTAATGTGCAATATCTTGCATTTTTATGTACAGTATATTTGCCAAGACCACGTGTGTACTATTTTTGTAACTAGATAGAGAGTTAAAAATTCAAGGTCCAGTACAGCAGAGATCTTACTCATTTTCTAAACCACTGAAATGCATTCTGAAAACCCAGAGAGATAGTGGACAAGTAATAATTGTCCACAATCTAATTATGTTGTCTTTTAACAAGGGATGTGTCAACAAAGGGACTGTGCCAAGTCTAGCTTTCAGAAAGTTAAAAAAAAATCAATAAACATTACTCATATGTTAGGGCTGTGATTCTCTACTTGATAAAGCTTGCTTCTGGGATCTAATTATAGGTAATTCAGTTCTAGTAACAGAATCTTTAATGCAATAGATTTAACTTCTGAATGTTTGCAAATCATCAAAACCCCAAACAATCTATTTAAGAGATGTGTACATATACTCATGCTTACATCATTTAAGTAGAGATAAGTAGAAAGCAAATCAATTGTTATTTCAATGAGAGTCAGTGGAAAGGGAGAATTTGATGTTTTGAATTTGCAGGTCTGGAACCTCCTGAATATAAGGGAGTACCGATGCTATTTATGCTATGTGCTGACAAGGATAACAGGCATAAAAGAGTGGCATCAAATACTATTTTTATTCTCTTCAAAATATAATATTGTGGGCAGATAAAGGGACATTTCATTTTGTATCTAAATTGGCACAATGGGGTCAATTTATGAAACAAGTTTAGGTTGTGTACATAGCAGAGTGAAATATTATAAAAGCATGAAAAAGAAAAAAGAAAAATTACTTTCCATGCATACCAGGCACAAGAAATTGAGTTTTGCTTGCAAGTTATTGGAAGACTTAAACTTACCTTATTCACCAAACTAAATTAATAACACCTGCCAGTTATTCATCTTGCTGAGTGAACAGCCTAACTTCCTTTGGTAAACCAATCCCATTGTGTCACATATATAACTCATGTATAGTGTGATATACAGTATGTACTTGCAGACACAGACAGTCTCCCAGTACCAATATTTGTGCACATCTTTTGTTTTTTTATTATCATATTATCTGATCAGTGTTAAATTGTGTTTGTGTTTTCATTTGTATATAAGAATCTTTTTGACTTTGTAATTGAACCATATGCGTTATGTTCTAATATATGTTCTAATAAGTGTCTCAAGGGAATGACAGGTTACCTTTTCTACCTGCTTCTTCTTTTCTTTATTCTCCTTCTTTGTGTTCCATACTGATTCACAGACCTCCTTGAGGACTGCAAAGGCTTTTTAAAAAAAATATTTGAAGCACTTTTTATCTAGTTTAAGCACTATAATGGATTCTTGGTATATTATGGCTCAGTGACATGACACCTACACCTATTGAGTATGTTTTCTTGTTTTTCTGAACAAAGCTTCTGCAATGGATGTTTCTGTGTACTCACTTAAAATCCTTTATTAAAGTTTTGTTTGTCATTCTGTATTGATTCCTCTTTGGATAACTTTTTATTTTATTTATTCCTTTGTTCAACATCCTTTACCTAGCGTCATTTGCATTACTGTGGTTCTGGGGAAGGTGGTTTTTGGTTCTGGTCTGAGGTGCCTACTTTGGCCAAATACACATGGCTCGGCTCATGACTGTCTATTTTGCTGAAAAGACAGAGGCCCTGAATTATGAAAGCTCTCCAGGGCTGGAGAGAATACACTTTCAGAAGTGAACTTGGTCATCCAGAAAACATGGAATGGATTTTTAAAAATCATTTGCTATTTGCTAGCAAATGTTTTGAATCCTGGACCAGATTCATTCCAGGTTTGCTGGATCACCCAGCTTCACTGATGAAAGTGTATTCTCTCCAGCCTTGGAGAGCTTTCATAAATCAGGGTGAGAGTTTTAGTATCTGTTTGTGGATCCCAAGAATGTAAAAAGACCAATTCTATTGTAAAATACATTTACAATGAATTGTAAGCATATTGTAAACTATTTCCTATTGTTATACATTGCACAAGAGACACACGATGCACAGGAATCAAGAAACAAAATGTAACTGTATATTTTAAAAGACTTTTTGTCTAAATGCCTTTTTTGTCTAAATGCAGTATTATGTGCTACTGCTAATACTATTTGCAGTATTTCTATTTGCAGTATCTGTTTCTGCCGTGATATACAAAAAATACTAACACATGATATATATATATATATATATATATATATGTATCTCTCAAATGTTAGTATTTTTTGTATATCACAGCAGAAACATATCAGAAATACTGCACACATACTTCATACAAGGTGATCAAAGACATAAAAATAAAGCAACAAAAGATGGCCAGAAACTGCCAACATACAGCAGAAGACTGTTATGTTGCGGTAAAGGAGATAAAGAGGAACTGTAACAATGCAATAGGATATTCTTGGAGACTGCTAAAATGCTACAGATTATCAGAGACTGCAGACATTCTAGACAACAAGAACTGTCAAGCCAAGGATACTAGAGATTGCAAAACCGCTGTTACAGACCTCTGGAAAGCAGTTCTTCTATATTTGTGCTTGCCACAGTCCCCTTTACAAGATATTGTCTCCACATTTGTTTTTAATTAAAAATAGGTACATATGCAAAAGAATGTTTAAAAAAATGTTTATTTGTAGATGTTAATAGCTTTTTTAAATGTATTACCGCACTGATCTCAGAAAAATGAGAATTACAGTATAGTCATAGCTTTCTCCACCATTCTTTAAAATACACATTGCCCTCTGCTAAATTAGTACTCTTTATTGATATGGAGATTGTTGCCTTTTTCCTGCTGCACTGTATGTCACCTAAGCTATATTCAGACCCACTGTAGGAATCAGTGTTCCTGCATGACTCTCGGTGGCTGGCACTCAGGCTCATATATTGCTGCATTGGTTCTTAGATGAACCAACATTGAAACATCTTGCAGGGGTAATAGCTAAGTGAGAACTGATACTGGTACTGATACCTGCACCAGTGACCCAGGCCAAGCAAAATGGAAAATCCATGTAAGAAATGAATCAGTCTTTCATTTTTCTATAAGCAAAGGTTACAATCCTTCAACCATTTTTTTTGTATAGTCAACCAAAGAAAAAGGAACAGAAGTCGCGTTGCATATGTTCGCCTGTATAGAAAAGAAGTCACAGGTAGCAAAGTGAAATACTATACAAATAATAGTGTCTGAGTACTAGACTATTTTACAATATTGGCAAATGCAGGAGTTTTGCAAATGGCAAATGCTTATCGGGAATTTGTATGTGGTTGCACAACCTAGCAAAGCAGAGTTTGTCCTCCACAACCACATGAAAACCACCTTAAAATGCTTGCAAATGCTGAAAAACAATTGCAAAAGCAGTAAGAAGCATCATTGCACATTGTATGTAACATCCAAAAGAATACATGAGAACACTATTGCAGCGACAACATAAAAAAAAAGAAAAAAACAAACCCATTCATTACAATATCACCCTTTTTTAAGGAGTAGCTAAATGCAGTTTAACTACCCCATACCATTTAAAAAATGATAGTGTGAATTTTACCTGTATCCACTGTGATGTCAGCAGTATGATAAATCAACACCGGGCTGTTGTTTTCAGGCATGTGAATTTTCTATCTTTTACATATAGTTAGAAATTTAGATATTTCTATATATATGTAAATACTTATGTATCAGAATTCAAACGTTAGTTTAGTTTTTGAATTAACTTCATTATTTAAATTATAGTTTTAAAGATTAGGAAGTTAAGTGTAATTGTTAAAATAATCCTTAGTTGGGATAAGTGTTAAGAAGTAATCTTAACACTTAGGTTGAGGGTTAAATGTTAGGATGTAAAAATTAGCCTGCAGTTGTGTAGTCCTGGAGTGTGCACACAATAAAGGTATGTATCATGGCAGGGGGGTCTTATTGGGGCCACACAGAAGACCACATCTTTTAATAATGAAAAAGGAATTAATTTACTGTTAAGGGTTACTCTTTAGGATTATAATAGCAGTTTGGATCTTCTGTTAGGGGGTAGTTTAAAGTAGAACTAAACTATACAAATAAAAAACTGCAGCCGAGCATGTTCAATATTGCAGAAGGAACAGGAAATGTCCCTTCTGCAAAAAATATGCCTGATTGCAATTTTTTAATTACACTGAGCTGTCTTTGCTCCCTTGCGGACACTGCCATTTCTTTGGTCCTAACTGTTGTCACTAGAACAGAAATAAGAATAGTGTTCATGTTCAGGGACACAGTCTGGAAACCCATAAAAATGGAGGGTGGGCCGCAAGTGGGCAGTATCCTCTCCCTGTACGAAACTAGGCCCCAGGAGAATTAGTACAGGGATACAGGGGTTTCCCATTTCAGGAAAACTTTAACCAAATAAACACCTTAAAAAAATCTTTCAATACAAAATTCAAAAGTACAAAACAAATTTTAAACTGTTATTTAAATAAAATGTATTTATTTCCCCAGAAGTAGATCCAACAATTCTTATATTGTTTTGTAATATAAATCCATCAATCACGATGACCCAATGACCAATGTCTTTAACCCATCACAGCAAGTACCCTGCTCCTGACTCCGCAGAGAATCCTGAGTGACATCATTGACCAAATATGGTGATGATACAGAAATCAGGATAAACAGCATTACAATGTGTAAATGTATTTTAAGACCCATATAATAGATCAGATGTAAATAATGCTCACAGTGAAATTCATGTTTGTTATTAGTGGCTAAAGACTCACACCCAAATGTTCTGTGCCAGCCATAGATATCAAATAATAATGCACTGCATTGATCTTGGCCATGGCAGATGAGTAAATTATTGTGCAGCGTTGCGGCTGTTATTTTTTTATTATTATTTTTTTTTTTAGAATTTCACTGTACAGAATATTGCTTAAGGCAATTCAGAAATACCAGCCGCCGCTAGAGAAGAATCCATCAGTCACAGAACAGAAAGATATGAAAGAAATGTAACCACTAACCTGAATATTCTTGGGGGATAAGTCGAACCACCAAAGACTCTCAGACATTAATTAAGTCTTGCATAATTGGTGGTAATAAGAGTACAAAAGAAGTGACATTGGTGAATGACCATCTGCATATCCAAATGCCTTTCATTTAGCATTCCTCCAGCACCTGAGACTTACTGAGTCGTTGGTCCCTAAGGAAGTAAAACATTAGTCAGCACATCAGATTGGACATTAATGCTGAAATCACATCCTCAGGCTGCTGCAGAGGCACCTTCCTTAAAATCACCTTGTGTTTAGCTAGTGGAAAATACAGAAAATATTGCATTGCTAAGCAACATACTTGTAGATGAGGGTATAATTGCATTTTTAGATTACATTTACAGGAAGCACATTCTTCCCGAGTGATCTCTGTCCTTAGCAATACTCAGGGACGCTGGATAAAATAAAAGTTCACGGCAAATCATAGGGCAGCTGAAACATGATTAATAAACTGTTTGTCGAGAGCACAACGGTAATGTCTGTTTATATATATTTTTGCAGCACTGTGCATGAGGGCCTGGGTTGATTTTAAGGGTAATGAAGGGTGAGGGCATCTCACATCTGGTTCAGAAAGTCTTGATTAAATCTAAAACACAAATAGCTTACATGGAGAAAAGAAATCTTCACCAGGGGAATTTAGTACAGAAGGAGGATGCAGATGATCTTATTAATTCAGACCTACATTCCAAAGTAGAGATGGAACAGTATAAAAGGATTTTATCAAATCAATGCATTTGCTTTAAGGTTAATACTCTACAGCAATCACTGTGCCGATAAAGATGATGAGTTTTGCTCATGTGACAGACTATGAAGCTAGAATACTTTTTTTTGCAAATGGATTTAATCCTTATCCTTTAAGTCGTAAAGGTTTCATCTTTTATTTCCTTCTACTATTTTGTCTCCTTATGTATTCCTTGGAAACACATGAAGCAGAATAGCCGAGGCTGACCTTGCAGAACGAGGGAACCAAGGAAATAGGAGCGATGAAGCGAAAAGGGGACAAAAGTCAGCAGCTCCTCAAAAAAAAAACAAAAAGCAATGAGACGGCAAAGAGGCGGCAGTCGAGTAAGAGAAGGCACAAAACCTTGTACATTATCATTGAAAAGTCATTAGAAATCTGTTAGGCACATCAGCACAGATTGCTGACACTGACACAGTGCAAAAGCACATGTTTCTCCCCATAATGATGGAAGTGAAGTGGAAAAGATGTGGGTGTGGCAGAATGCACATATCAATGAGGAGCACACAACAGCAAAACAATCGTCCCCTCCTTATTGCATTCATTAGGGCTTTTTCCCTTTTTTTCCCATAAAAAGTTGTATTCATGAGCTGTTAACTATTTTGTCTAGCAAATGAGTTTATCCAAGTGACCTATTCCTGTTTCATTTTTTAGCTGCCAGATGGCATCAAAGAAAACCCTTAAGTCCATATCTCACTGAGACTATTTACTTACAGTGTAAAGGCATCAGTCTGCCAGGCTTAGCTGCAGTAGAAGATATTTGTTGTAAGAAATAAGAGCAAGGTTGAGCCTCTTAGCGACTAGCAACTTTCCACCGCTATTTGCAAACATTCTTCTAATAGTTGGCGAGCCATACTTTGAAAATCAACTGTTAACTGAAGTATGACAATTTAATGCTGAAAGATCCTTGATTGCATGCCAGCTATACAAGGTCTGAGTTTTACTATTGTTGTAACCAATCTAATAGAGTTTCAGGCAATAACTGGGCAGGTAAAGTTCAATAAAGACTTCTGAACTCACCAGGAGCTCACCAATAGCAAAAGTGCACCGCATCAGTCTTTTATCTGTGCTTTGAACTGTGAGATCAATTGTAACTTGTACAGTTCATGGAGGAACACAAAGTGATTAGAGGTATCCCCAACATGCGAAAACAAAAATGTGAATCGAGGTATAACCACTCATTGAATTCAAAACAAAAAAACATTTGATTTTTGGTGATTTTTGAATATTCTTCCATGAAAAAAATGACATTTGGCAATTAAGGATCTATCTTGTCACTTCAGTACACATGCAAGGCAGATCTATATCTTATTAGATGACTCTTGCTGTAAAACAGAGCCACATTGCTAACCAGGAAAGGTAATGCTTTGGTAGAGGTAGAGGTAGAGGTAGAGGAAGCAGAAAGTATGCCCCCGTTGACCCAACTGCTGTGTCAACCAATACAAATAGGAATGGACATTCTAATTGTGCATTCTGTTGTACATAAAAATCATCTACAAACACCCCATCCTACGTCAAGCGCTCCCCTTAGAGGCCATTCATGTACCCTGGGGGTTGCTTAGGGGTTTTCTTTCTGTTCAGATCTCCTCAAGCAGTGGCTGGACCTGAATAATGCACAGACCAGTGTTGTTGTGATGTCATTACCATTCGTTGTGTCATTGTAAGTACAGGATGTCATGGTAATTCCCCTTCAAGGACCATAGTTCCCTGCACAGGGAGTCTTCTGAATGACAGTAAAGTGCATGTCACATTTAGGTGTGTGGCACCACTCACAATACTTAACACATTGGGTCTGATTTATTAAAGCTGTCTAAGGCTGGAAAGGATTCACTTTCATCAGTGAAGCTGGGTTGCATTGCAACACACTACAAAGGATGGTAACACATTTTTCATTCTGACGTGCTGGTAAATAAAAAAAAATATAGTACAGGTTTTCTTTTTTGTGTGCTCTACCATACAGATAGCAGCTCATTAAAACAAATGTTCCACACAGTGTCTGACACACAGTACCATAGGTGTCCCCTCCTATATGTAAATCTAAATGTCATTTAATCCAAAAGACTGAAGACATCTGCTTGTGGAATAGAATTACTGAGAAGGACAACTCAAGAGAATGAGTATTGCAAATTGCTGTTTTTTTAAACCATACTTGTAGATCTTGATAAATAAATTTGACAAGATTTGGCTTGAGAGAGAGCCCATCCAAATAATATTATTATTAGAAAGCATAAAGTATATAACATCAGAAAGTTTGGGGATTTTTGTTTTGTTTGGGATGATTTCCATATTTTTAAAGCGCCAACATATTACACAGCGCTGTACATTAAATAGGGGTTGCAAATGACAGACAGATACATACAATGACACAGGAGGTGAGAGGACCCTGCCCAAAAGAGCTTACAATCTAAGAGGAGATGGAAGTAGCAAACAATAGGAGGGGAGATAAGGAGGTGAGTAGTGAGGGTTTAAGAGACAGAAGACTATGTTGGTTGTATTGGAACATAAATGGACAAAACGGTTCATAGGGCAGTCAGGATGGATGATGTACCTGTTAAAAAAGAAGAAGAAATTGCAGATTAGGTGCAGGTAGATGAAGAAAGTGAATTCATCTGGGATGTCAGTTGATGTTGTTTCCTGACATTTTGAGAGAAGGAGCAGACTCCTGATTGTTTAACTGTATATATATATATATTAAAGCAGGTTCAAATGTATCTATTACTTATTATTTCATGCTTCATGATTTTTTACAAGATGTTGCAGACTCTATAGGCCTTTTGATAATCTGCTAAAAGTTTATAAAATCAAAATCAGCAAGGATCGCAGTGATCATGGGTGAGGTCTAAACATACACAATGGCAAGCAGAACCTTCAAAACTTTTAAAACAGATCCAAATATTCTTTTTGCACAAAGCCCAGCAATAATCTTTCTCCACTCTGTTATATTATTCCTATTCCAATACCATTTAATCTAAACTGCCATGAGATGTAATCATTTATATGAAGCTTAAAATCTGTTTTGTCAGATTTTTTTTTGATAATCTTGATAGCAATAAGAAAATAGAAACTACAATGTAAACTATGGGGCTCTGTGTTCATTAACTGCATGGCTTTACAGTGCCATCTGCTCTGACTAGCTACAGGAACTAGATTTCATACCACCAACCCTTAAGAGATTTTAGCAGTGATATAACAATACAAGCGGTTATTGCCAGAGATTATTTATCTCCTCTGCTACAACTGATAAGTATCTTGTTAAAACCAGCGCTGGATTTTTTATCTACCAGAGATTAATGCAATCTATCTTTGCTGTGTTTTTCCCCTTTCCATCCGTTTGCAGTATATTCACAACGCACGTTGGCTAAACTTGGCTCATGTTTTTTTTTCACAAGCAAAAACAAAACTCATCAAATGTTTTTCTTTTCTCTTGTCACATATTTCTTATTGTGATGTATCTCTCAATATTGGATAGTGTCCTAGGAAAATATGTTGTTCAGGAAGTAACAAAAAAGTAATACCACTGCTATATACAATCACACATTAATCATGTAAGTTTTAGAAATAGGAGCAGATCTCTGTGTACAGTCAGCTAGAAAAGAAATTTTACCTATAAGCAACACATTTGGATTTTACGTTAAGCTCCTCATTCATTTTGATAGACCTTAATGGGGCCAGGATGATGGTCAGACAATAGGATGTAATGTTCCCGCTGAAAGAATTGCCCCCACCTAATACCGAAAGAAACACATCCATGGTGCCATTTTTTATTTTTACAATAGACTTTAGGACAATGTTTTTTTTTCTCCCGTGGTGTCTGTTTCAGTTTGTTATGCCCTATGGGTTGCCCAAATAATATTCAGGATTATCAATTAAGAGCATCAAATGTATAAGAGGCATGAAGCCATACTTCTATGTAGTCAACTAAGGATCAAAGAGTAAATGAAATTATATTAGTTAAAGGATTACTTTACTTATTTATTTAAGTTCATCAGAGAGTGAGAACAATTGCAACAGATACTCAGATCCAGAAGGTAAAAGGTATGATTCCTACTTCAGCTTTTACTAAAAACTGAAGTCAGTCCTTTGGTGTCCAGGAGCAAAGGTCTCAGCGTTCCACATTTTGGTAAAATCCAGTTTTAATGTATCCCCCACCTACCAATCTATATGGACCTGTTGGGTCTGATTTGTTAAAGCTCTCCAAGACTGGGGAAGATAGACTATCCTTGGAGAACCTGGGAGGTCCAGTAAACCTGGAATGGTTTTCCTAAATATCATTTGGTATCAGTTGGTGAATGTTTTAAAGCCTGGTTCACATCAAATCAAGGTTTGCTGCATCATCCAGGTTCTACCTTGATTGTCTTTATTTTCCAGTCTCGGAGAGCATTATTAAATCAAGCCCAATGTAACTCCTGTTTAGAAAGGAGCCTTTTACTTCCATATATATTTGTATACTTAGCTCCCCTCATAACTTTCTCTTTTCTATTACTGTAATTTTCTGCCATCCCTGTGTTTATGCAATTTTTCCTTTTTGTGTTGTTGCTCAGATGGATCCCTGTTCTTTATTGTCCTTTTATGTTTTGTTTATAATTACAAAATCTTATTACAAAAATTATAAAACATAAAAAAAATATATATGTCTGGAAGAAAAATTTAATCTACACAAGAAGCATTAGGAGCTGCAAAAGGTACCACATTTCCAGTCTGATGAACTAACAGGATCTTCCAGGCCCATCTGTGCTGTCCTGCCACTCTTAAGGTATTTGCTTTTTGTCCTGTCAGTTATTTAGTCTATGCCTCATTTTGATGTTTCTTAAGGTAGTCTGTATGCAAATGTGTTCCATTCAGGAACGCCTGTGTGCTGATACAGAGTGTGAGAGGCACTTATGTGAGCTAAAAAATTGTGAAATCTCCTGGGCTCGCTGAAGTTTGCTAATCTGCTGTCATTGTGCTCATTTAACATAGACTTATGTACTTTAGCAGAATAGAAAAGAGCTGAAGTTTGTATCTATCAGCAGTATCAACAAAGAACTGATAAAAATGTTAGTAAATTTTGGAGTTCAGCAAAGGGGTGTAGGAAAGAAGTTTTAAGTTTGCCCAGAGCTTGGACATGTGCAGAAGGGCATTTAACATGATCTTGCGATTCTGCAGTGCAAGATCCAGTGACATAAGAAGAAGAAGCAAGAAGAAGACTTCAGAAGATGGCAGTGTCTAGGACTAAGGTTTTTTTAATGAAGAATCCACTTTAAGGTGCTGACTAAAAGTCAGTTTTAAAATACTTGGTTACATTTAAGTACAGGTAAATACCATGAATTAAAGGAAAAAAATCATTGTTGTCTATTTTTCTTTACTGATAAATAGTTGGAAAATATTGCTCAGTCTATTATTACATATATTATTCAGGCATCACTGCTCTCTTCTGCCCAGACCCATTTTGGCAGAATTATTAGAGTTATCAAATATGTATCCATGGAATCTTGCTAATGTGGTAATTGTGTATTCAAAGTAAATATTTACATTTCTCAGAAATGACCTCATTCTTGTCCAGTTTTAAGAGAAGATAGGCTGACATTTAGGGATGAATTCCAGGAATTTAAAAACAAATTTTCCATACAGTGGGGCTATTCTAATTTAGGGCTAGGGATATTAATATAATAATTCTCGCCCTCCCACCAGCCCATGTACTCCTCTTGAAAGTGAATTTTTGGATTCTGAGCAGGCCCTGGGTGTCCTCGCTCACAATGCAGGAATATAGGTATTGCATTGTCAGGGATGATGTTAGTGCTTGTGATGGCCACATGGAGAGACTTCAAGAAGTGCTGGGGGACTGGTCACATAGAGGAGCTTGTAGAACTAAGATAAGAAAAAAGTAAAAGTGCTTATAGGCCTATAGGCTTTAAGAGTTAAGCTTTAAAATATGCAGAAGGTAGATCTATACAAAAGAATTTATAAAATCTTTAATATGTAATTGTAACTTTAAAAGTTATTTTAATTTACAATTTAATCTATAATCTTTCATTTAAATCAAATTTAGTAATCCTGTACTTTGTATGTTGAAATCCTATGAATAAATTGTTTTAGGACTACACTCTAACCCTACATTTTACTGCTAACATTGAGGCTACATCTTTATATTTATATACTTATCTCTAGTCTCAAAAGACACATCAGAGAGAGAGAGAGAGAGAGAGAGAGTTAATGAAAAATCTGTGCATTTATTTGTGGTAATTCATTCTTGATTTAATATTAGATTTCATCTAAAAATAGCCCCCACAGCTGCTTAAGCATTTCAATGAATTACTTCAACAGCTTCTCATTTCAGAAAACCTAAACCTTTTTCTTCAGATTCAAAGAGAAACTCTTGTGGTGCAAAAATAAAGAACTGCTAAAGGATAGATGGTGGGCCACTAAATGAAACATCATGTTCTAGCGAAAAAAAAAAGAAAAAAATGTTTTTTTAATTTCTCGCACACATAATTGGGTGTCCAAGGTAAAAACAGGTTCACTGTATTTACTATTATTTCCTTGACAAAGTGGAGAGCTATGAAAGGCATTGGTAAATCAATACTAGTATGTTAGCAGCACAACAATTTCTCATATATAAAAAAGCTGTTTGTTCAAAAACAAGAACTCCTAATAAATGAAAACCTTCGTCCTTGTCCCCAAGGGCACACCTACACAAAATTCTTGCATGATTGCATGATGGGTAAATTGAGAACATTGGTTGCAAGGATTAAGGCAAATGTGGCAGCGATGACCGTAATCTCTGCGTCAGTATAGACGGCATATTAAGGGAATAAGTTACTGGGTACAAAATTACAGCTGCCATTGTTGTCTACCTTTTGGAGATTTCACTTGGCTGACTGTAACACTGAGCTCGCAGACTTCAATATTTTTTAGGAATGATTCCCATTTTACCAAAATGTTGAGGTGTGTTACTACACATTACTTGAAACATAAAGTGAACCTAAACCCTGCTATGCTCACTGGTCCCCGTTCTGTCGCAGAGTGACGCCATCTTCCAGCTTCCCAATTTTCATTTACTAGTCGCGATCTTTAGCCATCTTAATTGGCCGGGCCAGGATAACATGACTCCTGTACAGCCACGCGGAACCACAGGAGAAGCCAGGATTGCCGGAAACAAATCAGTCCATGTAAATCTCAGGACTGGATATTCAGCCAGTGTGAATTTACACTTGAGGGTAACGTTCCAAATAATACACAATTACACGTCTGACATTGAGCCCCTAGCTACTTGGTCTCTCCAAAACTTTGTCAGCTTATCCATACTTCTCTGAAAATGACAAACATTTGTTAAGCTACATATACACATTCATCTCATCAATCCATCCTTGCAGATCAATGAACGACTGAGTGAGAATAACCATTGTACTTTCCTATGAGTAGTGTGGGGTGCAATTCAGTCATCCTTCCCCCTCCAAAGAAACATAGTGTGTACAGTATTGTTCATTTATCTGTCAGAAATGTCTTTTTGACATCTAGCAGGTGAAGGAAAAGACAAGCACGTAGCACCCTGCTAATTACTCCTCCATAGGAAAAGCACAGCAGACATTCCCAATAACACATGATCATTGGGGACATATCAATAAACATGGTCAGGGGACTGTTGCACACAGGCTTAGCTGTTGTCCAAGATGATCAAGATGGTTTGTTTGGGTGACAATAAATTTGTGTATGTACTTAGCTTTACAATAAAATCACATAGCTGATTAACAAACAACCTTATATCCCTCACCTTTTCATCTGTACTTTGTATATTTCCACAATAAAATCTCCGTGTGCTTCTTTATCTTGTCCACACCCTGAACATTTCAGCAGCCATATAATTGATGTTGTCACTTTCCAGTAAAATTCATCCTTCTAAGTTCAGCTTATCACAGTGGAAGATGACAGCATAACTTTTAATAAACAGCCTTCTATTTCAAAACTGCAATACTGAAGCAAACTCCAAAATTGGCTACAACAGCTCTGTTATCTATAGCAATACGTTTATATCAAAGAAGAAGCTTTTTCACGATTAACTTCCAGAAAAATGAGGCTTTATAAGATTAATTGGCATCTATTTCAGTACATTTAATTAACTGAGAGACAAATATGGGAGCTTTCAGCAGATGATTCATCTCTTTAAGTCACATGCAATACAGATCAGTATGATGCCTGAAGTTAACAAAGGGAATTTTTAAAATGAGATTAAAGCATCTGAATACATCTGAATGTGTGCCACAAATTATAAAATAACATTACAATGATTCTCATTTTATTGTATTGGCAGCACCATGGATAGGGTCACACTGAGGGCAGGATACTGGTAGTAGTATATGGTAGTGGCCTATGCAATGGGCCTGATTTATTAAAGCTTTCCAAGACTGGAGAAGATACATTTTCATCAGTGAATGTTTTCCATCCTGGATCAGGTCCATTCCAGGGTCGCTGGATCACCCAGCTTCACTTATGAAAGTGTATCTTCTTCAATCTTGGAGCGTCATAATGTTTTGTACCGTCCAGGATTTTTTCAGTCTAGACCACATCCCAATATGTAATATATACAAGAAACAGCCAGGTTTCCTATAGGAAAACCACATTTTTTAAGGGACTTTTGAGGTCAAATATACATTCACTACGTATATAAATATTAAAATCAGAATATCATTTTATTTGAAATTTCACATGTTAAAATAGATAGCACAAAAAAATCAGTATTCAATAGAAGTACAGCACTCATATAGATCTCCTTATGGAAAGACTCTCTCACTGAAGTATTCCAATACTTTTACGCGTTTCGCGGAAACTAGGTCCGCTTCCTCAGGAAGAGGGGATCTACAATTACAATAACAGTCAGCTTTTAGTACTTTTCCAAGAATAAATCCTCAGCTTAAATGGGTTTCATATCTTCTTTTAAAAGAAGATATGAAAAATAAAAGCTCATTTATTAGTAGACACAACCAACTTTATTATTAGGAATACAAAAAACAAAATAAGTATGTAAAAAGAAATTTATCGGGGCTTTCTTAAAAGAAAAACAAATTTATATTGTTCCCTCTCTTACATCAAATTGTTGCCATCTAAGTTACCACATGGGAATGATGTCTTCCCTTGCACCTTGTCTTTGTGGAGCCTTATTATAACATCTTATGAGAAAAGAACTTGCAGGTGACCATTAGCAGTCAGCACGGACGTAAGTCTGTCTATTTCTTCATTTTTTGGTGTTCTGTTGAGATTTGAGCGATGTTTTTAAGTAATTTACGGATATAAAACACATTTTTTCTGAGGATTTATTCTGGCAAAATACTAAAAGCTGACTATTATTGTAATTGTAGATCTCCTCTTCGTGAGGAAGCGGACCTAGTTTCCGCTAAATGCGTAAAAGTATTGGAATACCTCAGTGAGAGAGTCTTTCCATAAGGAGATCTATATGAGTGCTGTAGATCTATTGAATTCTGATTTTATTGTGCTATCTATTTTAACATGTGAAATTTCAAATGAAATGCTATTCTGATTTTAATATTTATATATGAACTGAATTAAGTATATTTGACCTCAAAAGTCCCTTAAAAAATTTTGTTTTCCTATGGGAAACCTGGCTGTTTCTTATATATACCAATCCTGGAGAGCTTATTATTCAGGCCCAATGTGTGAGTAGTAAAATGCTGAGGTTAGGTCCTTCAGTGGCCAAGGGTAAAAGCTCCAAATTGTAATTTTCCCCATGAACTGTAAATTACCTTAGCAACATAGGTTTTTGTGTCAAACATTTCCTTTTTGTGTTACTACTCATCAATAGAGAAATAGAGGTTAAATAAACAAATAGGGGTTCTACTCACCCCTAACAGCTCCCTACCTGTCCCCATGTTTAAAAAACCTGACCTTTGACAGTTAATCTTTTGTGGCCATAAAAAATATCTGTAAGCAATAAGCATTGACAATTTCCATAGAACATTTGATAAAATCAATCCATGATCTACCCAAGATTGTATAATTGCAGTCCATTGAGTACTGAAAAATTGTAAGATGGAGTACATTATGTGACCATGATAAAAGTTATACAAATGTAAATAGAATTCAGCTACTGTCTGTCAATTCTTCCAGGTCATTGTAAATCTAGTAGTAGTTAGTCACATTCTTTTATGTTGAAGACATTTTATAAATTATAAAGCAGCTTTAATGGTTGCACAAATCTTCAACGTTACCAGAACAAGTCCAGTTTAATGTGACTAACTACTACTTGATAAATTCAGCTACTACTTTTTTGTCTTACTTAATGAGCATCACAGGAAATTATTGGGCAGCATAGCTTGATTCAAGCTATGTGCTGCTGAACATTTGGCAATGTTTTGGTAGTTGAGGAAGGAAGAAGCAGGGAAGAATGTGAAGGGCAGTATATTAGAGTTGAGGAATGAGATGGAATGAGAATCTTGAACTGAAAGAACTGACCTTCTGGGTTTAGTCATTCACCCAAGAAAAAGTATGAATATCAGTCAGAGAAAAGTTAGAAGTCTTTATCTGGGTAGTGACCTTTAAGCATTAAAGCTAATGGGGTCAACATGAGCCGGCAGCTAGTATTTGAAGAATAAGAAGTGAACAGTGGCAGCCACCATACTTCTCCAAGGAATCATTTGCATTAAGCCATGAAAACCTAGGGCTGTTTTGGAGGTAGCAGTAAAAGAGACAATATATCTTACTTTGTTGAGTCCCCAGTACAGAGAATGAGGGAGCAACCCAGCAGGACAAAGACAAAACAAGAGTGAGATTCTAACAAATTGAAAGCACTTTTTTTATGTATATGCTTCTATATGTAATATGCTGGCTTTGTGATACTGACAACAGATGCCACCAGATTTGCCACCACTATGTGTTTTGTACTGTTTGTAGTGCCTGTGTCGATAGACTTTAAACCTTTAGATTTTTTTGCATCCAATTTACGCCGGTAACACAAGCTAAAAATCTGTAAGTACAGGTCTAGTCTCTACCAGGAGCATGCATGACATTGCAGAAGAGCACTTGGAAGACAGTTGTCGCCTTGTAACAAGAAATTCTTGAATGAAGATGTTCACAACAGGATCAACAAGTATCATTATAACGAAAGCTGCAGATTAAAAAAGACTGAAAATGATCTTTGTACGTGTGTGAGATTTTAGTGATTAAGTTTACATTAATGTAAATGCATTTAGCCATTAAGGTGTAAAATAATCCTAATTGTGCTTTAAATGTTCTACCTAACCATTCGAATTAGTAAGTGTGTGGGCACATTAAAACACTGTAAAACAATTAAAGGAGGTTTTACTACAATATTAGTTCCACAGTGGACATTCCCAATCTTTATAACTATGCCAATATAACAAAATATTCTGCCATGTAGGGACAACTGGAATTTTAAACGTGTTTGCCACTGAGATCTTTAGTACAATACAATATTAAATATCTGAACAATATCTTGTTTTCCTCATTTTTGTCTTTCTTTTGTACTCCTTTCTTCATAATAACACTCAGACAACTTGAAATAATTATACTCATTCAGATAAATCCTCTCCATTATGTTTCAAATTGAATTTGAATTCAATTCCATGCTAGAGAAACTGGCCTGCCCGTTGTTCAGTATGTGATTGTCTAGGCTATTAACAACAATCAGGTGTCTATTTTAATTTTGTTTGCTTTGTCAGCTCTGTTCCACACTATTAGCCATTCACTTCTTATTGATAGCTTCCCTTCAGTTGCTGTACCAACTTATTAGGTGGATTTTTCTTCTTTTAACATGCTTGTTGGTTACTTTCAAACTCTTTTCTTTGTGACTAAGTAGTAGTTTTGCCTAGGGACTACAGTGATATAAGTGTAATAATCGGACAGTTCAGACTGATAAAAGGAAGGTGATATTACTTTGGTCCACAGTCACCAGAATGTCTAAACAGCCACCAATAACCTAAAATGCTAGTTTTTCCAATTACAAATGTTGGTTGAATTTAAGTGTTATTCAGACAAAGTATTATTTATTCATTCTGGGAGCACCTGTATTGATGAGCATCAAGCATTGTGTTTTGAGAAGTGGTTCAAAGTAGTCACATATATATATATGTATTAATATCTATATGGCATAGGAATAAAGCAACCAAAGCAGTGGCTAATTTCTTTGCTTCCTTTGATAATTATTGTTCCCAGTATTGCTATTGGGATTGGATTTATGGCAAATGGCTCACTGGTGTAATGTGGGCTGCTAAATTTTTTTCTTTTCATGGAATACTAGCAAGAACCAAGACTAAAACAACCAAAGCAGAGCTGTATCACATATGTTTCACAATGACTAATATTACTCTTCTCTAGCTGAGGATGATGTGTTAGCTTGTGGAAAAAATATCATTCTGAACCATTAGCCTTAACACGTATACCTTCGTAGAAAGGATTATCCTCATGATCCCTATCAACTTTTTTTATTTTGCTACTCAGACAAAAGACAACTGATATGCCTTCCCCTGGCTTTTTTTTTAGCTCTCTGGGCCATTTTCATACTTACAGCAAGTACCCAACATTCTATTTTCCTTGTAGTCTGGGTATTCTAGACTGTAGCTGGAAACTCTGTAGGGGATTTACCAGTTTGGAGGCATCAACAGAAGTGATTTAATAAAACTATATCTACCAGTGTTAAAATAGCAGTTTTATGGGCATTAAAGATCAACCCATAACATGTAACCTGTGGATTTTTATATCTCTTAAAGACTCCAGTGCTCAAATCTCTATCAGGATTACCATTTTGCCTATTGCATCATTTAAAGCATAAACACCTAATTGAAAATTTTGTATGGTTTTCTATTTTTATATCCCACAATCAATTACCAACTTTTACGTGCATGAATCCATTCACCTCTGGGATTAGGGAGAAGTACCCAGCACTACTAGGTACCTATTCCCCCTCCTTTTTATTTCACTGGATGTCTTGTAAATGGCCCAGCTGTGTCACATAGGGTCAGGTAAGATATCCACGTTCATGCCAAGTGGATGGTCCACAAAATGTGTGTACGCTGCTAGGTGAGGGGGCTAAGTGTCCCCTTTCCTTTGCTCAGAAATGTAATAAGCTAATAAGTTTTATTTAAAATGAAGAGGTAGTATTATGATAGAACTGAGAATCCAGCAGAGAAAGCCAACACATTTACAAGAATAATTTATAAAGTCAATACCCCATAAGAAAAATAAATTAAGGACATTACCATTTTTGTAGAAGTATGCACTTCGGCAATAGAGTTTTGTTGGGATTTTGATGGCTGATTAAAAACATAATGTATGTGGAAACTAATGAAAATGCAAAATTTCTAAATACAATAATTGAGTGTGTGTACACAACCTAAGTCATTTAGGTCATGGAGGTATCTTACTACCCAATCTTTGTTCATACATAGAGTTTAGTGTGTGTGGAGGGGGCAAAACTAATCCAAGCCAGGTGCCAAATTGTTTCCCTCACTGACTTCTGCATTATAATACACTTTAGAGGAGTTTCAGGAACCTATAAGATCATACAAGATCTTTGGAATAAAGTTTTGACCCTGCAGAAGACGTGCTCAGCCGATATACTAACTACAATGTAATGTCTACCTTTTGCTAGGGAAGACTCTTGCCTAAAAATAGCACAACTTAATATGCAAGCTTCATTGGCAGCAGGTGTGGATTGATTATAATGGGACATTTAACCACAAAATAGTTTATTTAATTTTCTTTCTCCCAGAAAAGGCTGATACAGTTCACATTTGGCAGACTTATCAAACCACTGCTTGTACTGTACTGACTACATGATGATAAAATATTTCTGGGGTATTCTTTAGTCGTACAAACAAGGGACCTTTGTAAAATCAACATCTATAGAAAATGCTATTTTCTAATAAACTTAACAGTAAAATTTGCATTTATCTATGCTCCAGTACACTGGTAATGAATGAAGACTCTTTCCACATCCTAACTGATTATTCCAGCTTTGCCTTTGCATTCAGTGACTTGAAGTATGTTGCTGGTCACTGTGAGGAGGTTGGATGTAGTCCATCTTAAATAAAACTACTGGCACAAATACAAAATGAATGCTTCCAATAAATATGTACAAAGAGTTCAATGTGTGAAGTGTTGTCACAAACATAGATGGAAGTTTTAGTAGCCCTGACTAGGCTGAGGCAATAGGTAAAAATATTTGGGTTTGGAATAGCGAGTTGTAGATGTACCTGTGGGGCACATTTTTGTCTATGGGGTAAATGAAACACAAAGAAATATCATAAAGACATGAATTTGCTGCATTAAGCCCTGAACAGCATGGTGCAAAAACAGTGACTAAAACAGTTAGGAATACTTTGCTTAAATGACCACTCCAGCCACTAATAACACATTTATTAATACCAAACAAAGTTTCATTTGTAACCCCCTAATGTCCTGGTTATTCTGCACATAAAAGAACATAGTTTTTACCCTGGCCATCAGTACAACTTGTGCTGAAGCAGTGGACAATAGCCCTGCATTTTGTACTCCTCTTCTCTTCTTGATCTTGTATTACAAAATACAAGTCCTTCTACAGTATGATTGGCCAAAGAGAGAAGGCAATGAATGAGAACCGCAGCTCTCACTATCCTAGCAGTGTAAACACAGCAAATAAACTTTGATGATTGGAGGCTTCATTAGGGGATTGAAACAACACAAATTTTGTTTTGTAGTATAACAAAATGTGTTGTTGGTGGCTGTAATTGACTTTGAAATCTAATGTGCTACATTTTAATTCAAGCAGCTAAAACATTGATTTCCATCCAATATAATATAAAATTCTGTTTGCTTTTTATATTTGGTGCCCCCTAAAACTTTGTTCCATCCAAAATGTAATGCTATAATCACAATAATGTAGGCTGGCTCAAACAAGCAAGGTGTACATAACAATTCTGTAAAAAGAAGTAGCATTATAGAATAGTAAAGGGATTGGGTTTAACTAATTCTCATCCATTTCACAAACACAGAAAATAATTCACAGCCTTCAACACTGAATACTACAGTATGTATGGTCATACTTATAATGCATGATTTTATTTTTTGTAAAACTTAGAGAACCAACTTGACTATTAAGTTCAAATTGACATTCGTGCATGTGGTCCCTTGGGAGGACTCCATGGCCATGCTAGTTAAGAGGGAAGCAAAATGTATATTGATTTATTTTCAATAGTTCTCATTTTTCATTATCTTCCTGTCTCCAAGGGTTTTTCCGAGCCCACACAAAGCTGTTGATGTAGCTTTCTTACTGAAAGCATAAATATATAGCACAAAACACATTTTGAAATAAACCTGTCTATATCATATTGGTTCTGGATCATTGTAACACAATCAGAGGAAGCAGCATTAGGTGGACTTCAACAGCAGACTGCACAGATATTTGTAGGAATTAGCAGTTAGACCTGCCAGGAAGAATCACAATTTGCACCGAGGTACTGAAATCAACTACTTAAAAGTTATCAGCTATCCCAGGTATCATATTCGCCAGAAACAGAGTGCCTGAAACTGTACCTAAAACTGTGTAGTTTAGTCTGTGTAAGCAACAATGCTAAATGTGTTTGCCATTTTCACCTAAAAGTTCAGCCGCTACAATTTAGCTGCTATAACATATGGGTGTGCCTAATAATGCTAAACTTTAGGAATTGTTTAAAAGGATACTAAGACTTAGAGTCTGAGTTTATGCACAGTATTTACTGTACATGCTCAGGATATAGGATATATCTATTATATAGTGCCAACATATTACAGAGTACTGTACAGATGGTAGGTGATGGTTTTAAGAGACAGAAGAAGACAGGTAGGCAAGCTTAAAAAGATGAGTTTAAAAGTTGTGTTTTTAAGAAGCAGAAAGTAGAAGCAAGCAGAATAGGACAGGGAAGACCATTCCAGAGAGTTGGAGCAGCAACAGGGTTATGGGTGAAGGAGTCATTAGTAGGCCATTGAAGGAGCGAAGAGAGTGGCTAGGGGAGTATTTTTCTATCAACCCAGAAATGTAAGTGGGACAAGAACTATGGGGGGATTTGAAGGCAAAGCACATGAGCTTGATATTTGATTCTAATGTGAAATGGAAGCCAATGAAAATAACTACAAAGAGAGGCAGCAGAAGAGGAGTGGGAAAGATGGATAAGTCTGGCATTCATAATAGACTGTAGATGAGAGAGTCGGGTTAGTGGAATATCAGAGGTTAGGAGGTTACAGTTGTCCAGACGGGAGATGATAAGAGTGTGTAAAAGGAGTTTGGTGGTCTCAGGGGACAGGTAGGGGCAGATTTTGGAGATGTTGTGCAGGTAAAAGTGACAGGACATTAATATGTTCTGGATATGGTGAGTAAAGGAGAGGACAGAGGATTAAAGATGATGCTCTGATGAGGTCTGATGAGGCCCAACAGATATATGAAAGACCAAAGTGCAGAGCTCAGTAACAGACTTCCAGGACAGACCTCAAGGTGGTTCACATGGGACATGAACTGTGCCTCTGCACTAGAAAATTTATTATGTTACTGCCATGAGCAAAGTGTGCTCAGGAGGTTGTTAAAGTAAAATCATTATTGGGTTAGCAGGGAACCCATAATGTTCATCAAAATGTGGGACTGAACTCCAAAATCTGACTGTGGCAGGGTATCAGATTATCTTGTCCAGGGCTATCCAACTTCAGCCACATACAGGACGGATTTTAATATTTACAGTTAGTTTAGCCAGCAGTGGGCCCCTATCTGGAACTGACATGGGCCCCCTCCACCAAACCCATGGGAGCCCCTGTTGGCTAAGGAGGGTCTGGGGCCCCTGCAGCAGCCCACTTTGCACTTCCCAATTTCCTCTCCTGGGTTCAACAGCCATGAACTTGTCACTTGTGCCTGGTCAAAAAAAAATGTAACTGTGCGCCAATACACAGTGCTCTTCAAATGCCTGTGTAAAAGGCAAATGTAAACAATTCTTCAGACAGATATATATATATATATATATATATATATATATATATATTGTGGAGTTGGGCACAATGTGCTTCAATGAAATGTATTATATACAGGACAATAAATTTCAGCAGTCAGTGCATAAATCCATGTAATTTTATTAGAGCCTTCAACAACATTGTATAGATCATTACCAACAACACCATTTAGCATCAAACTGCGCAAACGAGGTACAACTAGTAATATTGCCCACTTTTTGCATGTTTCATGTATAGACATTTTTGTTCTGTTAGCACAGTGCAAACACTTACTACATGCAGTGCTGGCTTTCATACAGGGAATTAGGCATTTATTGTACTAGAATTCTTTCTCTATATGATTAAATTATTACATGCAATAATAATAAAACCCTTTGCATTATACGACTACCTTTCATTTAATATTATACCATTTATCTAGCTTTTAAGTCTGTATCTGTATATAGAACATCTGAACAGCATATCATAGTTATTTAAATCTGTCCTTAAATGGACATTTTTTTTATCCCCTAGAAATCTTGAATACATTCAAAAGATTTTGAAGAAAGTGACAAGCTATAAGGAAGAAATCTCTGCATAATATTATTAATAATAATTTGAAAGGAAAATACTACTGAAAATGAAAATTCTGGAAATATGACAGTAGAATATCACACTTTGCAAAAATGATCTATTATTTTCCTCTATTGGGCCTTGGTATACAGATACATTTTCCATTTTGTCCAGTGTTATACGTTCAGACAGACTCAGGTTACCTGCAGCTGTTTACAAAATGTTTTTTTTGCTTTCCCCTATCATTCCATTACTTTTCAACAGCAGCAGACAAAAGATGTATATTTCCTTATTTGTAATATGAATAATTCAAAAGCCTGTTCACAATGAAACATAATATGCAGTAAACATCATCTATAATGCACTGATTGATTAGACATAGGCATTCTAACATATACCAAGACTTGTCTTTAGTCAGTCTGTGAAACTTCAGGCTATCCAGGCTTGCCTCAAGTATCTTAAACATAAGTGAGAGTAATATTTAATGCGGGACCCAACTTCACTATGGTGTCCTGTTATATGAGAGGTCAGCTTGCAGTGACCAAGTAGTTATGCATTAGGATGGGAGTCATGGTGGCCTTTGGAGAACAAGGCTCCCAGGTTCGAATTTGAGTTTGTATGTTCCCTCGGTGATTGCAGGAGTTTCCTCTGGGCATTCCAGTTTCCCTTAACCACCTGGGCGGTACACTGTTTTTCATGAAATTTTTTTTTTAAATTATAGACCTGAAACTTACAGAAATTTGTCCAAACAGGGTTCTAGTAGATATCATGAATATAAAAAAAGTTTGAAACACAATCATGTAAAAAAAAAAAAAAAATAACATTAAAAAAAAATAAATAAAAGACACAAAAATCAGCCTAAACAAGAATACATAAATAAATCAAAAATACTGAAAATGCGATATTTCGGTATACTGTAAAGTATATATACATATAGTATATATACATATAGTATATATAGTATAAATATTTTTCTGAAACACCTCCCTAGTGTCCAACAGTCCAACGTCACATAACTATAGACAAAACCACATAAATATATTTTGTATTATTTTGTATTGGATTGGATACAGGACTTTGTATTGAATCCAATACAAAATATTAGAATTTCCCGCTACGACCCCCATCGACGGGCGCATGCACGGACATCATCAGGAATCGCCGAGGGACGCGTACGCGAACGCCGGGTATTCTAATTCTTTCCAAGCTTCTGTACTTCCAGTACTTCACTACTTTTTGCATGGAAATATTTTTTAGATTGTAGGCTATAATTCACCGAATATTACTTATAATTCACCGAATTACCGCATAACTCACCAAAATATGTCCAAATTTTTATAAATGTATTAATACAAATTTTTTTATAAAACATAAAAAAAAAATCTTTAAAAAAAAAATAGTAGTGTATAATGTAATGTAATTGTACAGTAGCTTATATAATATATATTATATACACAATACATTATATATATAATATATAAGGATTTCTTTGTATTGGACTCAATACGGCTTTTCTGTATTGAGTTCAATGCAAAGCGATTCGAGTTTCCCGCCCCGCCTCCCGCCCGCACCGACGCATGCAGCGACATCACCGGGAAACCCCGGAGATCGTCACTGCACTCGCTGGGAGAAGAAGCAAGATAGAGGACGTGTCCGGAGGAGCTGCGGGGAGAAGGTGAGTATTTTTTTTTAGAGATCGACGCTGGAACAAAACAGATGATCACAGCGGGGACCAGGTAAGTTAATGCATTTAACCACTCGACAAAAGTTCGGGTTTAACGATTTTTGCAATTTTTTTTACCCCGAACCTAGGTCGGGTTTAACGGTCGGGTGGTTAATATGCCAAAAACATGGGATGAGGTTTATTGACTTCCCCCAATAAATTAGGCCTTAGACTGTGTTAATGACATATGCCTTTGGAACATTAGATTGTGGGCCCCTGTGAGGCACAGTTTGTGACATGACCATGGACTTGTTGGTACAATATAAATACATATAAATATAAGTTAATACATTAAATAATATAAAGATATGTTAATAATAATGGTTTGCAGGTAATTGTTTTCTTCCCCAAGGCAGAGCAGTGCAGTTAGATAAAACTATATCATTTTTTCACAGATCAAGGTGTTTTGGATGTTTAGAATGTCTTTTAAGATCTGAAGCCTTATTGGACATGATATGTCATGTGGTTTGTGTATAATACTTGTTTGCTATGGTTATTTATTGTTGGTATATGTATTTTTTTTAATAAATGGCTGCTATAGCAATTTGATCCCAAAATATAGCCTGTTTTCATTCCTTGGTAAATTATGGGGGTAAGGAGGTTAGGCCATACTCTAAGCAGGAAATCTGGAGACCTCTAAGCTACTGTAGTCATGCTAATTGAAATTCCAATACCAATATTTGATTAATCGTTCTTCAGTAGCAATGCCTAAAGATGTTGGATGTTTATATGCAACTGTACAAAACACGTCTGTTTTTAATAAGGATGGTAGGAAGCAAAATACATGTTCTCTTATTTGCCTGTTTGTAACAAGATGTAAATTTACAGCAGAACATCGCTGAATTGTCCTACCTGAAAAGGGATATGTGGAATTCCACTTGCAAAATGCAGATTAGCCTTTATCATATGAGGAAAGTGCTTCTTCATCCTGTTTATATTTCCTTTCCTTAGTATGCCTTCCTCCAAATGGAAAAAGATTTATAGGGGATATGTAATGCACACACTTAAGTGCACCTTTATTACTTACAATATGGCTGTCTTCCTCCAGCCTTAAACTAAAATGGCATTGAATATTAATTCAGGTAAACTAAATACAGCCATGGCGTTATAATGACATACATTTATTTCTGAGCATTGTTGAGGCAAATAATATTCATGATAACTTGAGTATTTATATTGAGCTACATATATTTAGCACACTCTGTTGCATCTGTATGGAACACTACCGCATTAGAGCCATGTGCTTCCCTAATGGAGCAAGCAGAGTGTGACCATTTTTTACTCAGAACCTGAAATGAAAAACACACTTCTATTCCTACTGATGCTCATCATTCACATTAACTGGTATTTAACCTCTGTATTCAGACCTATAGAGAAACAGGTAAATGGTAGCATTTCCTGTATTTGCTTTACTTTTACCTACCTTCAGAATATGCTTAAACAAATGTATTTTTTTATTAGTAATACCATATTTTGTTAATTCCATATTAATTGAATCAGAACTTCAGAACAGAAAGTCATCTGTCAAGTAATCCTTACCCCCTTCCCTCCTTGTTAGTGGTAGCCAACAAATTTCACCTTAGAATCAAATTAAAGCTCCTGTGCTTTGCCTTCAAATCATTCTACAGCTCAACTTACTTTTGTGACCTGATAGAAAAATAATCCCCTTACCAATCTCTTTACTCCTCCAATGACCTACTAATGACTTCCTCACTCATAACCTCATCACACACTCAGCTCCAAGACTTTTCTAGAGCTGCCCGACTTTCTGTAATGGTCTTCCACATCCTGTATGGCTTGCTCCTACTTTTTGTCCATTTAATAGAGCGCTCAAAACACGTTTTTCAAAATTTGCCTTCCTGTCTTCTTCTGTCTCTTAAAACCCTCACTACTCACCCACCAATCCCTCTTCTTATTGTGTGCTAATTCCCACACCTCCCTCACCTCTGAGAATGCTCTTCTTGACAGAGTCCTCTCCTCCTGCTGTGTCACTGTCTGCATCTGTCTGTCATTTGCAACCCCTAAATAATGTACAACACTGCATAATATGTTGGCACTATATAAATACTGTTTATTATTAATATATAGCATCTCTCTCTCTCTCTCTCTCTCTCTCTCTCTCTCTCTCTCGCTCACTCGAAAGTGGTATCTTTATCTGTACATTGTTCTTTAGCACATGTAGTGATTTTTAAACCTCCATCCTTCTTCAGGAGAATGGGGATCAAAATGTGGATCGAATTTATAGGGATTTCAAGATTCATGTTGGCAACCACCAGAAACATAAAAGAAGAATTTGCAGGCACCCAACAAAGGAGACAGGAGCAATCATAAGAGACTCTGCCTGTTCCTGGATGGCAGATCCAAGTGAAATTGTTTTTATCTGTGGACCTAAAATCATTTTAATTTTATTATCTAAATGTTATGAGTTAATTTGTGTGGGTTTAAAAGTCTTCAGTACTTCATTTTCTCTTCACAAATCTCCAGACCACCCTAATACCCCTAATGCTTCCTTAAATTTTATTCTGTGTAAAAGGGCAATCAGAATTAGCAGCCTGCACACCACCACGATAAAATTCTTGCATCTTAGCATATCTCACTTTTTATATCTGCACAATGCTGAAGAATACATGGGCTGAGTTAACATAGTAGCAAACTTTGGTCCGGGCTTTCTTTCTATGGAAATACTACTCAATACATATGGTGTGTCAGTCTTTGAGGTTGGTAGGGAAATACTTACATTTTTCAATTAAAACAAAATTGCAGCTCTAAATTTTGCAAGCTGGATCACATGAGCTGAGCAGGCAAAGTTCAAGCAGAGCGTATTCTTACTTGTTCCCTCATCACTAATTACAATGCTCCAGATGATTAATGTGTAGATTAATATTTTAGTATTTGCACTGGTATAGCAAATGCAATAGTTTTTTTTAAAGCTTAATGATTTAGCAGATGTAAATATTTTAACTTTCTAAAAATTCTAGCTTGGCATTTACAACATATGCAATAGGCATCAAAAGTGACATGGCATTGTAGAAATTGATAAAAACACTGACAGTTGCTTGTATGAGATTGCAAAACTATGTGTCCTTTGGTATTGCAAAATCTTGGTTTAGAATGTAGTCATGTAGTGTACAATTGCATCATCCTTTTACAGTTATTTTTTAACATATAACCACACAGCTTTTGTTCCATTAATAATACACAGTAATCATGCAAATAACATACTTCTTGTCCTTGAGTGACTACACTGGGTCCTCCATAGACTTCGCCCTTGCTTCCCTTTGTTTATCTCTATCACATACAAGGTGTAAATATTCTGTATCCACTGTAAAAAAAATTCAGTTTTATTAATTTGACTTTAGTAAACCTGAATCTAGCTGCTTTCTGCTTGTGAATGTACAATTTGTACTTTATTATTGACTACATCCTATTTATGAGGACTTCGGGCAAAACACATGCAGCAAGAAGATGGACAGATGTTTCACCAGGGCTGCCCGGAGACAAACTAAATCTACAAAATGTTAAAGGAAAGTTGAACATAAAGAAAACAAAGAGGCAATGGATGCTGACTTCCTAATCATAATTATAGTTTCCTATCGGTGTATAGCTTTAGTGTATTTTGAGACATTAACCTGGAACCTGCATGCAGCTATTAAAGTCAGAGTATGGTCAGAATTCTTGATCTTATACTTATCCTGGGTCAGAGACTACTGAAACATTTCTATCAATATAATACCTAGTATTTTTAAAAGAACGTCTAAATAAAGCAGCCTACCAAGTAGTTTTGTATATATATACTGTATATATTCTTTTTTAATAATATATTACAATCAGAAATAAGGGCAGGCAGCTACTATGCTATCTTCAACCCATAGTTCTCTTGGAATTCTTTGTCATGTGTTAAATATTTATAAAACAAAGATTGTAAAGCTAATTAGATAGATAGATATTTTAAGGTATAGACATGTAAAAAGCACTTGCAATTAATTTGAATTAATTCGGAAATCAGGAGAATCTAATAAATGCAGCAAATGTAACTTTTTCACCAAAATGTTACGGTTTCCATTTACCTAATGCAGCCACTCTGCATTGACTCATGAACCCTTGCCGAAATTCACTAATTCCAGGATTCTTCAACTGCACGAATATTGATGAAAATGGAAGATTTGCTAAAATAGCATGAGATTCCCCAAATTATTCAGATTTGCCCACTTACTCATCTGTAACAGATATTTGTTTTAATCTAGAATGTGCTTTTCTCTTTCCTATAAATGAGAAGCAGCTAAGAACACTAAAACAGGTCAAAGACTAATATCATGTTGTAACTCTCATATATCAATATAATTTATAACACTATAAATGGGGATGTTTCATTTTTCACACTTTAAATGAATTGCTCTTGCAGCTTCGTCTTAGTTACAGAGCCCATTATTTGTCTCATTCTTGATGTTTTAACAAAAAAACAGAAATGATAAGTATGCCTGTAAATGACAGCACTACACTAAGCTTTTACAGATATTGAAATGTTTTACATTAACCCTTGTTTACATGATGCTTTTGGCGAGCATAAGCCTTTTCAGTAAATCACATGAGATCAGCTGTCTGGCCTGATATAAAATATGCTTGCCAGTGATTCTGAGTGGAAAAAGAGGAGCTCTTTATCAAAAGCGCATTAGCATATTCTGCCTCATTAATATCTTTGGTTTGGCATTAATTTGCTTAATTATCGCATTAAGAATTCAATATGGCAGCTGATTAATTCAAAGCCCCAAAAAAAGAAAAAAGAGGGAGAAAAGAAACGTATTTGGAGCAGCAAGATGTATAAATATGACCGTGACTGAACATTTTCTTCATAGCGTTTTCTTTCCATTACACAGTGGGCACTGGATTGAAATGAGACTGTGGTAACATAATGGGCCTAACACAGAATAGATATTGTTACCATTCTTGCCCATTCTGACTCAATTACTGTAGAGAACATTATTAAGAAAGCTCTGCCTTTATTTAATAAATAGATAATTGTGGTTTTAACGCCGGTGGGAGAATAGCTTATTTACTGTATATTTTGCCCTCAGGTGTGCTCATTTCTCTGCCTACTCTTTTTATAAATCCTCTAGACCTGGTGGTTTAAGCTGTGTTCATTTCATTGTGTTAGGAGGTTTTGAAATCAATCATTCTGCCAAGTCTTTCAAGCCTCTTTTGACTTTTTAAATGCACTAGCAGCTTTTCATTAAGTCTTTTTTTCTCCTGGAACGGGTAAAGCAGGTAGTGAACTCCAATGAATCAGCAGTAATATTGATTGATATAGAAAAGCAATAATTAACAATATTTTCTGGGTCTTAAAGTACTTATTCTAGGCACAGAAATAGAATGGAATGTCGTGAAACTAATTAGCTGAGCATATCAAGTTAGAAATAATGAAGGCCTGGGGTATTGATTATTGCATTTATACAGTATCAGGTGATTTCTTTTTCATGCCTGATGCTAAGGTTAGAAACAAATTTACAGAATAGGTTGAGTATTTCCAAGGCTGTGTTTTGTTTTTCTCTTTTATTTTTGCATGTGCTTTTGTCTTTTCTTTTGTGTTTTATATTTTTTTTATTTCGCTGACACAGAACATGCTTGAAAAGCATTTGTGAATTTAACAGTAACCTCCATCTGGTGCTCAAAAAAAATGTATAGCATTATGTGAAATGCAGCAATATTTTAAATTAAATGAATGTTTAGCCTATGTAAGGCTTTTGTTTGCTTTATGCACTATGGTAGGGAGAATCTCCTTTACTTCCTGTCCTAAAGACACAAGAAACAAAATCTTCAATTTAGAGAGTTGTCATCAGTGAATCATTAGGGAGTAGGGACACAAAAAAACAAACAGCAGGTCTAACATTTCCCAAATATATCAAAAACTAAAAAATAACAACAACAAAAAAACATGTTTACCTTTACACACACTTTATTGTTACTGGTCCTGTTCCTGTAAATGGGATTTCCATAGGAGAACACCCCCACCTACAACAACAATAGTAATAATTAAAACAAAGCTAAGTAAAAAAAAAAATAATACTCGAAGTATAATAATAGTTTAGACCTGATGCTTTTGGTGCATTTTGGCTTTGATTGTGTATGCATTGTTGATTTTTTTTATGTTAATTACTCGGGAGGATTGGTAGATCTTCACAATGAACTGGCCCTTTGCTGGTAGTTTCTGTATGCTAAAGAAAATATCCCATGCAATGTGCCACAGTAAACAATGGCCATAGTTTAAACTAGTTGTTCTTAAGAAATTGGTTAATTGGTTTTCATATGTGTTAAAATGAACATTGTATAGGATGGGTTATAAATAGAAAAATACTTTATTAATCCCTAGCAATGAGATTTGAAAATTTGACTTGGTGAAATTAAACTTGAGCATTTACTTCCCAGGGTAAATCAAATCAAATTGAATCTGCTATTATAAAAAGCCTGCTTTAAAAGAGATGTTTAGTTTAATTTACATTTTTTTAAGTTTTACATAATCCCCAGCAACAGTTCCATTGCAAGGAATAAGGTTGGTTCCACCTGTGCACCATATACAGTGGGAAATAGGATTAGGCCCTTTTCAAGTGGAAATCATGAGCATGCAGTTAATACATTTGCTGTATACAGTGGGACATCATGTCCCTAAAGTCCCAATCCCTAATTCTACCAAATCTCCACTAGAAAATGACCTAATTCTATTATGTAATCTTACTGTGTACTGTTAAAAAATTTAAAGGAATTGAAGACAATTTAAGTAAAATTCTTGTCCGCTGGTAGAATATTCTGTAACTAGTAGAATAATTGTACTACTTAATTGTACCAATATTTTACTTTTATTTTAATACATACTCCTTTACAACTTTGTCTTTGTTGTCTTTGAAGTGCTCTTTGATCTTCATGTTGCTTGCTTAGTGGTGTTGCTGAGTCAGGGGCCTTTGGGAACTGTATGGATTATTTTTTCTTCCTCTCCTGACAAATGACACAGTCCCCTCTGCAGGGAATTACCATAACGAGATGCCACCACCTCCATGTTTTACTGTAGGCATGCTGTACTTCTGGAAGGTGAACTGTATTGGCTTTCTGCTGGTGTTGAGACAAGTTCAATTTAGGTCTCATCTGTCCATTACCTCCTTTTTTTTCACTTGGCTTTGGAATCCTAAAGATGCATTTGGCAATGCCTAATCTGGTCTAAAAGTGGCCATTTTAAGAAGTAGCAAGCCTCCTATACAAGCCAGATTTGTGATATTGTTGTAACATAGACACAATGACCACTCTGTGCCATAAATTCCTGTTACTGCTTCAAAGTGGCTCTAGACTTTTTAATAGTGATGTAATACAGAGTTAGAGCCTTTTTGCTAGCCTCTCTAGCCAGTTTTCCCCTCAGTATTCCATCCAGTTTGGAGAGATAGGTTCATCCAGGGAGGGTCCTAGTACTACCAAACACTTAACATCAACAAATATAGACTATACTGTGCTCCCAAGGATTGATAAGGCCTTGTAATATACATTTTTTGACTTGTGCCTCTTCATAAATGTATGCCTCATATCTTTGGACAGTGCCTTGGGGCTCAGAGTTGACTGTTTATTTTTTCAGAACTGTATTTTTCACTTGTTATAGGCTGATTTCATTAAATACAACTGGAAAAATTATTTTCTTTGTAATCTTGATTTTGGACTGCAAAGCAACAAAATTTGAATATTGTGAAGGTTCCAATATTTCTATTCCAACAACTTAGATTATTTTGTTCTGTGACATAAGTCCAGTACATATATTCCAAATGAAAATCTAATATACCTCTAGGTTGTAATGGGACAAAACAGGACACACATCAAGGTGGATGAATATTTTTAAACTCAGTGTGTATAATCAGCTGTTTAAATTCTAAATTCTGCCCTGCCCCTGTGTCACTGATCATTTTCAGAGCTTTTGACTTTTAGGTTTCTTTTACACTGCATTGCATTAGAAAGAGCAATTTTGTGAGCAGTGTTCTTGTAGTGGATTAGTCCCTCTCCTAAAGGGGTCCCACCAGGAGGCCATGGAACACAAAAGGCGACAATCCCTGGTCCACCACACCACAGTGCCCTGACTAAAGTATGACATGTGAATTGAACTGTTAAGCTAAATGCATCCCTGCATAGCACTTTTCAAGGCTACAGAACCACCATGCTTCGGAATAATGCTAAAAAGTGCAAAGGAGCCATATATAGGAAGCTAGTGTTAACATATGTATGCTATCCTGAATAACTATAGTGGTTAATGAATAATTATTGCATTCTATTTTTGCCTTTATTATATATAAAAAATACAGAATGCGTGGGTACAAAACATACTGTATTATGAACGTTTAGGGCACCCTTCATTAATAAATATATTCATACAACCATAATTTATGTATACATTATTAGAATACAATAGAAAATAAATAATGTATTTTGTACTAAATTAGGTTTTTTGAATATTATATATGTTTTGTATCACTGACACTGAATGGGGCACCATTCCACCACAGGTCTCAATTCAATTTTGACTTACTGAATGTATGGGTACACAAATGTGGCAATATGTGGCAATATGGCATATGGCTTAAACAGGCATGTCATATAGCCATATAACCTACTGTAGTCATATAGCATAATAACTGCGTCTGTTGTTTAACAAAACATTTAATAAAACTCTTTTACTAAGTGTCAATGTAGTTAACAAATATATCTTTGTTTAAATTTCGTAATGACCTTCTATCAATCTAACCAAATATGCTGGCATTTGGCCTGCTTTGCATAGTTTGCTGTAAATACATCATCAGAAAAGAAGAGAATAAAAACATCTAAAAAACAGCAGAGGGGCTGAGCCCATGAATCTGTATATGTACATACTCCTATAATATGTATAAATAACTTGTATGTACTCAACCCCAAACCTATTTACCTCTTGGACGCATTAAACCATTGACACAGTAATAGAAAAGAATTAGCATTTTTAAGCTGAGCCTTTTCTCCTCCACTATATTATCCTGCTGAAAAAATGTTATGCACATAATACAGCCATGCTACTGTAAAATTTAAATGCAGACCTCATGAGAGATTGGAAAATGGTTAATTACGTATCATATTATGCTAATAAAGCAGATGAACAAAAGGAGTAATAATGGTGCTCAACAGAATCACTCAGCACCAACTCAGCAGAAAACTGCAAAGTGCCCAGATCAGCGTAGAAGCAAACACACAATCCTGAAACCAAAAATAGAAATTTCTGGTTTATAACAGGAAAGTGACCAATGTGAGCACTAACATCTCTGCAATATTGAATTAATAGTAAGACCAAGAAATGTCGTGAAGTGTATTCCTGTAAACAGGGTGCATTAAAAGCAAACTTTTAAAGACATTTTCAGAATTAAGTGCGGAAAGAAATGGTTTCAACAGACATTTCAAAAGACAGAGCTGTAATATGTGTGTCTTACATATCTGCCTGAATATCAGCTTTATCCTGCTAATATGTTTTTAGAATATTGATGTATCCATGAAAATGTAAAGGAAAATTAAGAAGAATATCTTATGCAGATATTGTTCGAGCTGCCATTCAAACCCAGAAATCAGAGCTGCAAAGCAAGAGGGGGAACCCTTTATTAACAAGGTGTATGCAATTGCATTGTTGTGTGGTACAAGGTTGTGTGGTATTATTCATTATAGGATAATAAAAATATTTTCCTTACTTTGTTTCCCCTTTGCTTGTCCCCTTAAGGCTCAATCCAGGGCAAATACATTTTAGAATAAAATGGGCCGCTTGCCAGTGTACAAAATAAAAAAAGCAGTCCAGGCTGAAATAGTTACCTTTAACCCAGGGCTACATCCACAGTACTTCAAGATATTCTCTTCAAGTTTGAATAATGCCCATTTAACTAATGAATTATGTTGAATAATGTTATTTAACCTGAAACACCAAGGACATACCCCCTGGGAGGGTATTTTTATGGCACCCTTTATTTAAAGTGTAACAAAACAGAGACGAGTGCCAACATCATTAGGACAGCTATGCTTTCTACTTCCACAGAGAACTGCTCAGAGAAAGAAGAACCAGTGCATTACATGATCAGCTTTAAGGCATCTAAGGGAGGTAAGTTGGAAACAAACAAAAGCAAAATATAGCTGCTTGGAGCCTTCCACAGCAGGAATAGCAGAGACTGGAGAGTGAGGGGGATGAGCCTTCTGGTGGTCTTTACATTTTACCATCTTAGACCCATATATCATATCTGACATTTCCATAAATATTGGCTTCAGAGCATTATTTCAGGTCCTGTTATCCTAGCTATAAACATTTTTTGTAGGTTATTGAACATTAGTGGTCATTTTTTGCCATCCAGTTTAGGACAGCCATCTCTAAACCACAGCCTCACTTTAGTCATAATGATTTAAGCTCGCTGTTTGAATTGCATCGTAAAATGTGTTGTTTATAGAACAGTTTTCATTTTCAAAGTAAACCACATGTAACATTAGCAATAATCAGAAACGTATTTTTTTACAGTAATGTTTCCGAGCACAGCAAGCAAAAAGAACAATCAGGAAGTCAAGAGGTAACATACAGGAACATCTCTTTTGTTTATTACATGCAGAGTTCTATTCCCAAAAGTTATCCACTATACCATTACTACAATAAACATTGTGCAGAGATAATTAATATTACCGTTTCAAAAAGAAGACTGCGTGGGTTAGGATGAAAAGAATTGCAGATTTGATTAAAGGTAAATTGTCACTATATATGCTAAAACAAAATGATGTGAGGGTGTCATAGAAAGCACCTCAAGCTGCTGTTAAACGAAGTGAAAACCTTCCCAGTCACTGTAGTGCAACCCTACATTGGGTTTTGGCAAGAGGAAGCCACATCTGTCATAGCATGGGGTAAATGTACTAAATATTACAAAGGGTGACCTTGGACCTCCTTTTGGTCTTCTTATGGCAGTCACCTTAAATTAGGACTAAAGTTCCACCTTAAAGTTTGCATGATCAGGCGGTCATTATCACAGAAAGGGACAGGCAATGTTACATTATCCCAGGACATCCAACCAAGAAGGCTGAAGATCGTCTGCAGCAAGAATAAGAGAAGAAATTTGAAGGCACCCTGTGCTGAAACGCAGGTATGTGAGTTGTACAAATTAAGTTATGCATTAAAGCTTGGGCTTCTACATCTGCAGTTTGTATGTACATGTGGTTAGAGTACCTTTTTACAATACTGGGTGTGATTTTCACTGGTTTCCCAGGGCTTTGTTTCCCTAGAGCAGTGTTTGTCAATCAGGGTTCCTCTAGAGGTTGTTAGGGGTTCCTTGAGCAATGAGCAGTTAGTGACTCTCAAGCTCAGTTTAACAGATACCAATTATATTTTTGGCTATTTGTAGGGGTGACATTCTTTCCACTGGCCAGGCAGATGCATTTATCTTCTCTCCCATATCATGATCAACTGTTCGGGAAAAATAAAATACCCAGGATTTACTTTTATTTTAACTCACTCCATGACCCTGATTTATTAAAGCTCCCCAAGACTGGAGAGGATACACTTTCCTCTGTAAAGCTGGGTGATCTAAAAAACTTGGAATGAATTTGAGCCAGGATTAAAAACATTTGGTAATAAATAGCAAATGTCTCTAGGAAATCCATTCCAGGTTTGCTGGATCACCCACCTTCACTAAAGAAAGCGTATTTTCTCCAGCATTGGAGAGCTTTAATAAATCAGGCCCCATGTGTTTTGTGGCTGATCGAGTGCTGTCACTTTGAGTGGGGGAAAAAAACCCCAAGGAAGGGTAGCTTGCTACTAGAAAGTGTGACATTGAAGTGAACCAGATAAGTTAGCCTACATGACCAAAGCACCTTTTAAGAGAATTCAGAAAATGGCACTTTTGTAAATAAAATTACAAATACCATGCAATTAATAAAGTATTACTATCATTCTGCTTTAGTGAATTGACTTTTATGATTAGTGCTATGGAGAAATAACTTGCACTGTGTTTTTAAATAATTGGGGTGTAAGTGTAGAATTGTTGTATAGTTTTCACCTAACTTTATAAATTTTCTATGCATATACACCATGCTTTTTCAAAAGTCAACCTTTGCTAGAGCATCCAAGCCAAGAGTGCTTACAGTATGCAACTGCCAACTCCATGGTGGGCTTCTGAGTGCACAGAGATCCTATTTGGCCATTGAATGGCCACTTATGATGTATATCCTACACACACGGAGTAGAGATAAAACAAAAAGCCACTTTTTTTTGTGACAAAAGAGACATTTCATTTCATGTCTTTTTTGTCAATTAAGGTCCTCTATAAGAGCCACCCACACTATTGCACTTTGGTAATACATCTATTATCACAATGCACATATCTTATTGAAATTCATATTATAAGTACCACATTTATGCAGTGATATTCATTGATAATGGCAACCCAATAAACTTACCATGCATTGGAACAAACACTAACATAACTACTACCATGTTTTGTATGCATTGAGGTATGGTTTTTGGTCTCTTGCAGTACACAGGGCAGTCAATTAAAAAGAATGGCCTGTCCTAATACAACGCACAAGGAATCTGGTGTGATTTAAATGCAACTTCTACTTACTGCCTAGTAAATAGACTTTTTTTGCACATGGGTTTACAAGTGAAAATTAAATGAGCCACATTAGATTTCCATGTAATGGAGTCACAGTGACTGAAGATGATTTTACTTGGCTGCTATGGGCTACTTGCGCTGCCTCACAATGTGCAGAGTATCTTTAAAGTAGCATTATTTTTTGGAAACATTCAACATTAAACCACCAACAATATGGGCTTTTGATTGCTCAGCCAAGCAGAAGAGAGAGAAATTAGGAAAAGTAGGGAGTTTTAATGGCACACATCTTAATTAAAACATCAAAGGAACTTTATTAGTACATTATTAATTAAAAATAATTTTATAAATGCATAAACTGATAACACTAATACATAAAAAAAATGAAATCCTAATTTAAAAAGTCCACAGGTAGATATGTGAATGAACACCACAATTTCAAATTGGATATTTGCTTAAACCCAGCGTGTTTCACAGGATGAAACCCGCTTCTTCAGGGGAGCCACGTTATAAAACACATAACACGTGACTCCCTTAATGTATCGAAACATCTTCTGACACAGAAGAGGCAGGTATGTCTTCTCAGCCTGTCTGACCTACTTCAGCAGCACTGTAATAAACATCAGTGCACACTTGAAATAAGAACCTTATCAGTCTCCATTCATAATTTTCGGGGGGACACCTAAGGTTGTGCTTTCACCATATTTTGCTGTTTCTGAACACAGGGGTATTCCTTACAACTGTGATATTTTTCCTTCCCCTGAAGAAGCGGGTTTCATCCTGTAAAACTCATTGGGTTTAGGCAAATAACCAATTTGGAATTGTGGTGTTCATTCACATATCTACCTGTGGAGTTTTTTAATGAAGATATAATTTTTGTTTCTGTATTTGTGTTATCAGTTTATACATTTATAAAATTCTTTTTAATAAATAATTACTAATTACTACAAAATATGTTCTTTTTAATTAAGATGTGTGCGACTGAAACTCCCTACTTTTCCAGATTTCTCTCTCTGCTTGGCTGAGCAATCAAAAGCCCATATTGTGGGTGGTTTAATGTTTGTATTCTATTTTGGGAGGTGGTTAAACCTCTTTTTTCATTGTATGAGGACATACAATCTTTAAGTTATTCAGCATTATTTTTTATTTTAATGCATATTAGCTAAAATCTACGTTTACACTTTAATACTGTGTGTTATTGATTTCTTATCTATGATTATATTGTGCATGTGCAGTGATATCAGGTATATATATATGGTACTTTTCAAATATAATGACCAGCTTTTTCCACAAAAAAGTTAAATTTAGCTCAAGTTATCAACAAATCCTGACAAGTGTTTCTCCATCACCAGTTATATTAGCTTTCTCTCCAAGACATCGACACATTGTTCAATGCAGTTGTATGGAATTGAAAACCAGAATTTGTATGAGCGTAAATGGTACAGATTTTATTGTGTTTCCTTTATTATAAGTTCTACCACCCACGGTGCTCACATAATTGAAAGCGCTTCTGTTGGCTTTGCTGGAAACAGATACAGAACATCTATTTCTTCATCTACTTCTTTCCATCCTCTTTTACTTCTTTCACTGATGATGATATAGAATTACAAGCCATATGCAATTAAGGAAAATAATTAGTTGATAAAGCAAAATTTTTGCAGGTTGTGTTAACTACTGGCTATCAGCCAATATAAAGTGTACATATTGCCAGGCTACTTTTAATCTCCTATTATCTCTGCTAATGGTTGACAATAAAGACAGAACTTTTAATAGGTCTATGTCTACAAATTATCGGACACAGTAAAGTACACATTTTTGGATCTTTAGAACTCCTGTTTTCAAGGCTGGATTTATGCATAGCCTAGGTTTACACACATGTACCCACACATCGTGTGGGTACTACCAGTAACACAATTTTACATATAAGAAAAGGCTGCCGACCTGCTTGTCAGAACATTTTAAAGCAACTACTAACTTTTTCAATTAATTGAAGAGTTCTTAAAGAGAGTGTTATCACCAAACTTGCTGCCGGGAGGGGAATGGATAGAAAAACCTACGGGATTATGTCCTAAATGAAAACCCGCTGACTTGAGGGAGACACAATTTATAGTTTCTACCTGTGGCAGCCAAATACATCACCTGTGGCAGCCCAATACAAACATGTATTGGGCCGCCACAGGTTGAAACTATAAATTGTGTCTCCCTCAAGGCAGCGGGTTTTCATTTAGGACATAATCCCATAGGTTTTCCTGTCCCTTCCCGGCAGCAAGTTTGGTGATAACACTGTATGAATGGATGCAGCAATGTAGCAGTTCAGTACCACTCACTCCCACCCACTGTCAAATCTGCACACGCTGGTTCCAGCACCCTAGTGCGGATGTCAAGGTGTCAGCAACTGGGAGCTGTGCAAGAACACTTTTTCCTGCTGTGGGGTGGTACCTGGCCGAAGTGACAATCTCCTGAATGGAGACATAAATAGCAATATATGGCTATCAGGGGTTCTAAACCTTTTCTGCTCTATCCAAATTTTTTTTGAAATTGGATTGAAATCAAGCTTTGAGATTCAAATTTTCCAATACTTTGATTTCCATTACCTGCGCTGTGGCTGTGGGTCTAATTACAGTTTCTGGATGTCAACATTTCCATACATCTTATTTGTAAAACTATATTGTGACAAGTCTCTAGCCACTTTCTCTGTGTGATAAATGAAAACATTTAAACTTGGTTATAAAAATGAAAGACAAGCCTGCAGTTTTCAGAGCTGACTCTTTTTTCATACAAAGAAAATCTATCTACAGTATCTCTCTCTCTCACATATTTATATATATGTGTGTGTGTTTTGTTATAATTTGATATAATTTCATGAGCAAAAGAAAAGGCATTTGATTCTCATGCTGTCTTACATATAGTTAAAGCGGTGAGATGATTTAATCTTTTTGTTCCACTTTTTCTGTATAATTTTCATTGCACATATTCCCAGAAATGGGGGTCACAAGTATATGAAGCCAACAGTGGCCATATCCAGAGGCCTGAGAGATACGCTGCTAGCATTCTCATCTGGCATCTTGGCACCCTCCACCAGCAGCTGTACTAACAGCCTGGCTCTTGCCCTGGAGCGTGTCATGTGGTCACGTGTCTCACTGCTACTGGCTGATCAGCCCCTGTCCTCCTGGATACAGATTTCCTTTGATTCACCTTGAATGCAAGAAACATGTGTCTGATCTTTAACTAAACATAATTTACTGAACAAGTCACTGCCCGAATAAATTGAATTCATCCTTGTATGTTCATGTTACCTCCATATTAAAAACAGGACACTTTTAGCATTATATTAAAAGTCACCTTTTATGGTGACATAAATTTTGTAGCGATTTGAAGATGCACTTTAATGTGCATGAGTAATATTGCTTTTATATAAATTATTCATTCTGTCATTCTCTTTTCCATTTGTAGCGATTCTCTTGTAACAGACACTATCTTTTGCATTACATTTTCCCAGCCTGTGCATATAATGAGTCGATGCTCTATATTATAATGCTTGATGTAACATACAGCATTTGCAAAATTCTTTATCATCAAAACTAATATCTGCATGACAGTAAATATATATATAAATTGCAAGGGATCAAAATAGTTTCTCTAAAAGGCAGTCAGAGGTTTAGCAATGTATCAAGCCCAGAAAAATGATCTTGTGATAAAGACAATGAAACAATGGCAGACAATATTATTTTCTAATGAAAACAAGTACTTAAATTGTCCAGTTTTATTACACTTTAATTACCATATGCTTTTATACTGTTTATTAAATTTATTGTCTATATACCTTACAATAATATGATTGCAATAAGGCCAAACAGAGTTGGAAGGTAACTTAACAAAAAAACTCTTTAAAAAAAAAAACTGATAAAAACAAACGCTGCTGGAATTTGAATGCCTATATGAACCAATTTTAGGACCATATGTAGAATATGAGAAACCATTTTGGACAGCATATTGTAAAAAGGGCGTAGAAGTTCTTGCTTTCC
>NC_092858.1:49150244-49163813 GCF_032062135.1 Pyxicephalus adspersus | reverse complement strand
CTGTATTTAAAGCAATCACCATCCTTGTTCAGAGCTCTAACAAATTGCTTCATTATTCCCAACTTTATGTGTAGTGGAGGGAGAATACATTTTTCTTTGTCAACCATTGGCTTGTTCACTGCACTGAAGATGTTCACTGCACCTTTTTTCATGTTTTCCCTTGGAGGCCATGTCACTTTTTTCCAGTGATTCTGCTTTGCTCTACTATCCCACAAGCAGTTAAAACATGGGTACTTTGTGTATCCACTTTGCTGTCCAAGTAGGAAGTTTTTTAAATCAACACATATGGACCATTGGTGTTCATGATAGCAAAGCTTTCTTTAAGTTTTGTTGAGTAAACAATTGGAATTGATGCATAGCAGTTGCCATTATGCGGTAGAACAGATTTCAAACTTCTAGTGGAACTGTCTGTGAAGTCCAGTCTCCTGCTCGGTATTCTGGTACTCCCATATGGGCTAGTAGTCCAGGCATGTTACAACAGTACAAAAAGTCTCCATCTTCACTGAAATATGGTAGGAGTGTGACCTTGCTTGTCCTATAAACCGTTATTTTAACTTCTGGTCTCCGACAGTTCTTTTCTTTTAGCCTGGATGCTAAAAGTTCAGATGCTTGTTTTGACAGACTTAGGTCATGTATTAAATCATTGAGCTCTTCTTGGGAGAAAAAAAAAAAATCAGCGAGGTTTTGTCATAATGTACAGAGGATCTTCTGAGAGTAAATGCTTCTGATACACCAATAGTCAATTTAGGGCCACTAGATAAATTAGTGGTCTGTGCAGAATCCCCCTTTACATTGGAGGTCAATGTATAGACCCTAATAAACTCAATTTAACAGAATCCTTGTAAGCAGATTTTTAAAGTCAGACATATATGTATATGTAAGGCATGTATTAGCAAACTTGAGACGGGAACTTTTGGTATAACCCGTACACTCATTCACTAGCTTTTTCTTTAATTTAACTTCTGAAACTATTATTTACTGATTTTATTAATTCCTTTCCTGCTTCCAAACCAATGATTCTTAGTTTGTACCTGTAAGGCATCTTCATGACATCATCATAGTGACATTGGTTCCAGGGGGACACAGAAAGTTTCTTACCCTATCTACAACTATGAAAGAAATCTTTACATATACTTAATCTGTAAAGATTTAAAACAGTACGTTTAGACATCAGCATCCAATATTGGTGCCATCTTGCCAAAAAAAATATGGGAGGTTTTGTCATAATGTACAGAGGATCTTCTGGTTTAGGTATCTTTGCCATTTAGTACAATCAGATCATGGACCTCTCTAAAGACCACAAAGCATTTAAGCAATACACCCTGGTCAAGGAATTATCCCAGCCTGAACCACATACAGTAGAAACTTCTCAATATTTCCATTCCCTCCTATATTTTGCCACTACCACTAGCTTCCTCAAATATAGTCCCGACAAAACTCTCTAGTGTGCACCCCTTTACATTCACCCAACACTAGACTCCCTAATGTGAAGCCCCCTCACATTCAGAAATTACAAACCCCCTAATATTCATCCATTGCCAGCTAACCTAATATAAAGTACTCTCACATTCAGCAACCAGTAACATTGGTCAGGTTCAGTCAAAATATATTCATCCAATAAATTGGCTATACCCTCAATATCAATAAAGGACCATTGTAAATTGGTACTGAGAGTAAATGCTTCTGATACATCAGTAGTCAATTTAGGGCCCCTAGATAAATTAGTGGTCTGTGCAGAATCCCCCTTTACATTGGTGATCAATGTAAAGGCCCTAATAAATTCAAGCATTAACAGAATGCTTGCAAGCAGACTTTTAAAGTAAGACATTAACTTCTGAAACTCTTATTTACTGATTATATTCATTCCTTTCCTGCTTCCAAACCAATGATTCTTAGTTTGTACCTGTAGTGCATCTTCATGACATCACCATACTGTGGAGATGAGAACACAACCATTGGACAGCCAATATGAAGTGCCCACATCTCAAAAAGAAGGGCATAGGTAGAAAGACCTTCCTCATCTACACAGAAGAGGATAGAAGCATTGACCCAACTTGTTATGGGTCTATGGATTTGAATAAAATAGTACTTTATTAGGACCATGCACCAATAGTGCATCTGCTTGGTATCCTTTGCACACATCATAAAAGTTTGGTGCAGTTCGACAGATATAACCTTTCAGTATCAGTTTATTGCAGTTGAGAGAATCCCATTCTTTTATGATGCAAATAATAAATAATGTCTGTTTTTCATAAAGTTTAATGTTACCTCCATTGTCTACCTTTATTACAATGTAACCACAGTTTTTTCTCAATATTCTTTCTGTTTCCAATCAAGCATTGTTCAATTGTAAACATTTATTTTCTTAAGCAAAGAAGAATTAGAATGATAAATCATTTTTTTGTTCTTCCAGATTTTCATGTCCCATGATATATTCTCTGAGCCACTTGTCAGTGTTTTCAATTAATGCTGCTACTCCCTAATTGTTCCGATCAGGTTTGTTTGTGCCAAATAAAAAGACAATAAATGTTTCCAAACAGCACACAATGCTAGCCTGTGTTGTGGATGTATTTCCAGAAAAAGGTGCAAAATCTTTTTTTATCCAGGTACTTGTTATGATCGGTTTACTTTTTGTAAATGAAATGGTAGCATGCAAATTAGCATTTCTTTAATGTGTTTTTAATAGTACATTGACCCATTTTTAACTTTCATGTGTGAATATGTTGCCTCTTGTGTTACAACATGCTAGAAAATGTGTTATGTGGGACAACATGCAAGGCCTCAGAAGGCACCATTATCGCTGCTGGCTCCAGGGCAGACATCCATGAAGATAGGCATTTCCATTTAGCCATTGGATGGCCGCTGAAGATGTACATTTTGTGCATGTCTCTTTGTTAATTAGGGCTACCTCCTAGTGACTTTTTGTTTGTTTTTTTTTTCTTTACTATGTTGTGTGCTTGCATGTAGGCATATCCTAATTTATTATAATGCTCCATTCTGTGTCTGAATATTCCATGGCCAGCAGTAAACAACTTAACGCAAATTTCCATGGCACTTTACTGATAACATTACTTTCATTACGAGAAGTTCAGGATAACATTGACTGACATTGAATAAAGCAAATCCCAGCTATTGTTCATTATTTCCTTTCTGTAGCTCCTTACCTGACAGCAACAGAAAGAAATAGTACAGAAAAATTCACAGAAAATGTTCTTTTAACCTAATTTCGCCTGATTTCCTGGAAATTCTGATGAAGAATTTTCTTAGCTGTCAGCTTTATTGTTCCAGTGTTATAGAGTATTACTTTTACCCTGGGAAATGGAGAAGATAAACTCAGAGGGAAAATGATTTAGAAAGTATATTGTCTTTGTTTTGCTTGCATTATCAAGTTTTATATAGTGATGAAAAATTGTTTTCTTGCTTTACATTTCCTTTAGGAATCAGAACTGTAGTAATCAGCAATACTTGATGGGTATGACCTGAACGGAATCCTATAACTATTTGTCTAATGATTCCACAATTTACAAGATCATCTCTAGCAATGCAGTATTCTTGTTATTACTGTTTGGGGGTGTTAATAGTATGGTGTATAGAAAGTACAGAGAAGCATGAATCTGAGTGAGGGCGATTAGGAGGCTGATTACTTTTGTAGGGAAAATGATGTGTCTACCATTCTCCTTGAGTAGTAAAGCAATCCTTACTGTAAATCAGTTTTATTGTGCTAACGTGTGAAGCATCAAACAATAACTCACAGAAGCACAAGAATGGGAACATGATTAGCAATTATAATTAAACAATATATTAGACAAGCCTGTGTCACTGGAATGAAAACTATGTATTTTGCATTGTTTTCTCAAAACACATATGTGGGGACATACAGTGTCTCAAGCTATAAACTCTTAACAATAGCAGTTCTACCTGTAATAAATTTTGTTGCAGCTTTAAAGGGAAACTATAATAGCAAAAATATTAGTAACAAAATAATAAGATAATAGACCAAGTTTGCAGGCTCCAGTCCATGTATTTATTGATCAACATGCAATTGCAGAAATACAGCAGTGTACAGCAACACTTTTATATAATATATAATGTTATATATTAAAACTCACATAAACTAAAAAATACAAATAAATATACTAACGCCATATAAAGCACGTGAAACAAATTAACCAACATGTAATCAGATACAATCTGCAAAATTAAAGTCACTCAAATGATACATTACATAAATAAAAAATATATACAATATATATGCACAATATCTGCTGTTTCCAAAAAGATTAACACAATCATATCATTGGAATTGTTGAGGTTTGGAAATTCCTGGGATCTGTAATTCAAGTGTATATAAGAGGGCATTTTATGATAGGATCATTTTCAGAGTTTTTCTTCTAATGGTGGCGGGTTGGAAGTTTTATCCCAAAATATAATTTAAATAAATCCAACCATTCCCATTATTATTATTACCAGGATTTATATAGCGGCAACATATTACGCAGTGCTGTACATTAAATTCCCATGCATATAAATTACAATATGGTAGTTTGGCCATTTTTTATTGTTAATCTAATTTGTTAATTTTTTTTTTTCATACCTCTTCTGGTAGTAGATGTTTTCCAAAGATGTCAAAACCTTTTTGAGTTAGCCACACAAAAGGTATTGCCTATATTTTAACTTTAATGCCTGTTCTGGTCAAGTTTCTGACTTGATACAATACACATTCAATGCACTAAAGGCAGAGGAGCAACAAATATTGAATAAATAGTTACAAAATTATTATTAATAATTGTGTAGTTCCTTTTTTCTTGTCTGTATGTCTTTTATTAATCATAATAAAAAGGTTTTAAAAAAGCAGTTCATAACATATCTGTATAGGGGTTTCTGTTCAATCCTTGCATGTGTACATTGGCTTTTAGTATAGGAAGTCTTTAAAGTGGATTTATCTGTGCTATTTCAGTGCAAATCACTTGACTCTTTCAGATTCACTAATACCTGTGTGAGTAATGTTGAGAATGTGTGTGACCTTTTCAGCTTATATTAGACATTCTGAAATCCAATGCATTGATGCCTTGCCCTTACTGGATATTTAATTTCCTTAACTATTAATAAATAATTTGCACTGCCTGACATTTAATGTAGGTAGATACTGCATACCCTACAAAATATGCATTTATAACATTTTCATGAAAGATGCCACATATATGTATATATAAAATATATAAATAATAAATATATATAAAACTATGTTTTTAAATGTTATATCAACATAAAAGATTTATACCAAAGAACTATACACAGGACTGGATTTTTCTATCTAACACAAAAGTAGTGTTCATGGGTAGCAGACCACCAAAATCAGCACTTTCCATATTCTTCATGTTTCCAGTAGTCAAAAAGCACACTGCAAACTTTTGTGTAATAAAATGTTCCAGATCACCACGCTGTATATGAATACTTTCTGGAATAGTGGGACAAAGCTGTTTCTTATGTCCAACCTTGTTGTTTTGTGGATAGAATAGTGTACTGTTTTCTTTGGTAAAAGCTGCTAATGGATATCACTCCATTGCTGGCCAAAATTCTGAAAGGAAATGCCTACAACGGTCTAAAGAGTACATCTTCAAATCAATCCAGTAATTCTTGTGACTGCCATGGAGCCTGGGGAAAATAAAGCAAAACCAGACTTTCTAGTAGCCAGAACAAATCAGTCTTGGACCTTTCATCCAGCACCAATAGATTACTTAAAAATAGCCATTTTGTAATTTAAAAGTTTGCCTGTTCAGTGAATTGGTTGAACACAGAAGTGTAAAAACAGTATAAGTCTGTGCAATAATTGCTGAAGTGCATAGATGTGCATTTAACATAAGTATATAATATATATGATGACAGACAGCAGGCATACACATTGGGATGGTGGCAGTGACTATGGTCCCGAATGTTAGTAGCATGCATGGTATAGTAGAAGGGTGTCAGATGAGAAGGAATGGAGGGTGTTTTAGTTGTAGAAAATGGGATTACTGGGCAATAGGGGTAGGAGGTAGCTAATGACCAAATATTAGTGAACAGTACTGCCTTGTAGAAGAGTAATGAGGGTTGGTAAATGGATAGTAGAGAAAGAAAGACGAGGAGTCATTAGATGGGTAGTAAAACAGCAGTAGTAATAAAACAATGTCAAAAAGGTATGGGGTCACAGTAGGGAGGTGTCTTAGAGGACAGGAGTGTCCTGGCTGCTCCTATACTGTTTCAATCTTCAGGAGAATAAGGCACGCATAATACCCACTCTTTCATAGTTTCTTATAAAATGGCGACAAAATGGTGGTAATTCCTATACAGTAGTAAGTCATTGTCATTTATTTGTTGTTACTGCAACTGCCACTGCAATTTTTGGTGTTTATAATGCAGACAGCATAGATTTTTTTTGTCCATGCACTAATCAGTCACCATTACTATAGATCCCAGCCAATATTAAAAAAAGTTCAGTTTGAAAACAATGAATGTAATATCTTTTTTTTAAATGTAAATTTACTTTTAATTTAAATGCTTGATAATAACTACCACCCTTATAATTGAAGTTTGTACATTGTTATTTTGAGCTTGCATTTAAAGGGCTTAAAGCAAGTTCAAAACTTTAACTCTTATTTACATTCAGAATTTGTTTTTTTACTTTGTGTTTTATTGATGAAAATCAGTGCTTTGCATTCTTTATATTAGATATACTTAATCACTTGTATGTAATGTGACCCAAACAAATAAATCTTCAACAAATGCCCACTTTGTTCATTGTGAAACCCAAAAACAACCTTGTAGGATCCAAGTAAAGTTCTCAACTCACACCTTCTTCAGGGAAGCTAAATAATTTAACCATAAGGGATATGTTTATAAAAAAAAACAACTTAATGAATAATTTTTGAGGACCTATGGTAAAATAAAAATGTTACTGATTAATTTACTTCAGTAAACTAGACCATTTCAAAGTGATTTATTGTGACACATGTAACTCAAAAGAATCGCTTTGTATCACAGAAGTGCCGGATATGCTTTAAATACAAAATCCAGGGTTTCAAGTTCCTTTTAAAGGGGATTACAGATTTGTAAGATTAGAAAGTGGCAAAATATCTAGAAATAGTAAGGAGTGTAATTCCAGCTTCTCCACATCTCTTATATGCTTTAGCCATGTGTGATCTGCAACAAAACATACCCACAGGCATATAATAAAAATAAGAATAATTGCACTTACTTTCCCTAGGACTTGGAAATGGAATATGGTTTGTGTACATTTTACCTTACAACAAGCAGTTACAATACAGATCTTTACATCGTTTGTGATGTTTCTGCCACTAATGTACTCAGTAGCCTTGAACTTCCATTTTCCAGGTGTAGACCCAATACATTCTAAGCATCCACCAATATCCAACCATGTGGGATCCCAAACAGCTAATACAGGGTTTACGTGCTAGAGATTGTTGATGTTGTTGGGAGTTTGGAGTTCAATAAGACAGCTAATCCTTTAACATCATGCCTTCCACTACTAGCAGCAGAAAGATAAATACTACTCAGGGAGAATGCAAGACGCATTATTTCCCCACAAAAGCAATCAGCCTCCTAATCTCCATCAGTCTGATTTATGCCTCTGGGTATGCCTTCTCTGTACACATCAGCTATCACTAGACGCACCAAATCTGATGTATTAGACTTGTATAATACACTGAATGAAAATCTCCTGAGTTATAAATGACTTTGCTTCACCGAGAACCGAAAGGTGTATTTATAAGCTGTAATTATTTGGAGATATTTATGCTCTTGGCTGAATTCTTTTTTATATAAAAACAACGACTGATTGGAAATTTTAAATGTTCCATTATTGAAATGACCAGGTCCATATGTCAATTAAGCAGACCTTATGTGTACACTTAGTGGCACCCAGCCTGACTCATAGTCCCTTGACCTGCTTGCTGATACTTTAACCTGTGTGTTGCCTGCATATTTTCCCTTTCTTTACATGTATTACCGCAAATTAGTGGTATGGTACAGTGCTCGGTGTTCGGGGATCACATCTATATCTATCTTTCTATAATTCTATCCCCACCCCAGGCCTGTAGCTACAGTGGGCAAAAAAAAATGCCACACACTCCAAACTGTTTTTTTGCACAGACTTTATATTTGATTACGGTTTAATATTGATGACAATACTTCCATTTCTAGAGTTGCATTCATTTTTCACCAAAATCTTGTATTTGGAATCTTTTTAGCTCACTAAAAGAAGTTACGCATTCACTGGATTCAGGAATAATGGGTATGTTTTCCATCAAATAAACACTTTCATTGATATATTGAAGAGACCAAAAATCAGAGCTCTAATGCAAAACCCGTGTGTCATTGGACTACCATGTGGTAAAAGTGTTTAGCTCTATAACAACATCAAAAAGCAAAGCGTTGGTTATACTGAATTGCAAGCAGATACCAAGAATGAAATACAGAAATATTTCAAACATCATGTAATAGCTTACATTTACCTTTTATATATGTGTGAGTGAAAAGGGTGACATTCTGCCTTCTGATCTGGTGGAGAGGAAAATTAATATTAAAAGGCACCCTATGGTACAGTAGTGGAGGTTAAGCATTGTTCACACCTTCAGGCTCTGTGTTTTTCATATAAATAGCATGTGACATTTTTACTATAAGAGATGTTAATAAGGGAAGGCAGGTAGCTGTGTTTATCAAGGATAACAACAATGTGATCATCTTACCTCCCGTGGAAATGAAGCAGAAAAGAAAATGAAGTTTAGAAATGCCGCTGACTCTAAATTACTGTATATATCTTGAATTTTTCAATAAATACTGAGTATATACCAGAGCCAGACCCTCCCTAGATATCCCATTCCACCAATGACCATTCTGGTCCAACTAATTAAACTCTGCTAAATTATGATTGATATATTTTTGGCAGCTGATGAGTTTTATAATTAATGTGCTATTCTGTAATTTTCTGTGTGCTGCTGTAGCTCACCATAATTCTCTCCAGATTGTCTTTCAGGTCAGCCGTATTTATTCAGAAATTATGAAAGTGTTTCCTCCCCCCTTCCAAAAACTTGTTTAAAAGCAACATGCAGCAAATTAAAAATCCACAATTCAGAATAAAAACTAAAGTTAGTGAGCTGCTAATGTTGCAGAGAAAACAAGGCAGAGATGCTAAAGCCAGAAAGGTGACTTGTTGCCCAATGACATGTATGAAGACCTATACAAGTTTAAAGGTCTGATGGGCAGGCACAGATGGCATTAAAGAGGATCAATAATAAAATTGTTTAGTTGAATTATTTAGGGTTTGTTGGTGAACTTTTGTGGAAAGTCCTTTTAACCTTTTAAACCATTGCAGCCAGATTCTAAAGCAGTGCTTTTCTTTTCCTTTTTAACGTGTGGGAAACCCCTTCCAATAACTTTCAGGTCTTCAGGGAACCCCTACTATAATTACTATAACCACACCTCACAGTTCATTAGTGTGGTGGACAGTAGGGAGAATGCCTCTTACATTGCTGACCAGTGCAAAGAATGTCACTCTTACATAGAGACCAAAAAGATCATTGGTGTCTAATAAACTGACCTGAGAGGCACAAATTACTCACTGCTCACTGAACCCCTAACAACCTCTGGAGGAACCCTGGTTAACAAACAATGTTCCAAAGTGCTCATTATATTTATCAGCTTCCTAAAACCTATACTGATGAATGTAAATATTACCATGCTTAAAAGCATCATGGATATTCAGACTTCGAAGAAAGATTCCAATCTGATTAGTGACTCCTAATTTTTTTTTAAAAATGCAAGGCATTTTGGAATTTTTGCATGCTAATGTGCATTGTATTACAAAAGAGAATGCAAAACTACTTTAAAAGGTTCAAGTTATATAAAATTACCTGTGGCAAATATGTTCTTATTGTGTCATCATCAAAGGGTAATCAGGATATAAATTCAGTCTTTTGTACCTGATAAGTTGTAATGCTTCCATAGAATACATAGCTTGCTTAGACTATGTATAGCGGTGGTCCAATAGTTCAGGTTGGAAACAATTCAACAATGCTAACTCAGATTATTAACTAGTATTCATATAGCACCAACATGTTACGCAGTGCTTAACAAACTCCAAAGTCATGTGACTAGTTGTGCCTCAAAGGGGCTAACAATCTAATGTCCTTTCTATAGTCATAGGTCATTGACACAGTCTGGTCTTTTTTTTTTCACACAAGGTCAATTTTTTGGGGGGAAGTCAATTACCCTAACAGCATGTTTTTGGAATGTGGAAGGAAACCCACCATACATGGGGAGAACATGCAAACTTCATGCAGATAGTGCCTTAACCATTATGGGAACCTGGGACCTAGCTCTGCAAAAGGCAAAGTGCTAACCACTGAGCCACTGTACCACCCACAATTTAAGCTATTTCAACTATGGATTGGTACTCAGAATTTCAGTGAGTAGGTGTAATTTTACCTAATAATAGGTGTATCTGCACTTACAGTATTCTCATGTCCCCATGACCCACAAATACCAGTTGATTCTGCCAGTGATGTCCACCTAATGCATCGTCCTGTGATACGGTGGCAACAATGCTGAACTGCTCTTGAATTCAGAGCAGAGTTACCAGAGTTGTGTTTCATTGCACTACAGTGGGTTGAAAGAAATGTCAGCATTGTCACTGCTGATATACAAGCCTTTAGCTTGTCAATCATAACCTGGCTACACTTAAGTTTCTGCTAAACTGAAATATATTGTAAGCTGTCTTGCTGACTTGGGTCTAAAAATACAACTTGCTTGGCTTGTGTTCTGATTCTTAGCCTTTAATACTACTAAATCACTGACCCCGAATGAATTTGCAGCTCAGATGTTCAACTTACACCCGGGCAATTATGATTTTTTTAGAACAGTGGTCACCAACCTTTCCGAACTCAAGAACCATGAAAATCATAATTTTAAATCCTTTCATGCGTGGAGAGCTGTGTGTCATTTAAAGGGGAAGAAGCTTCCCCCAGAGTGATGTGAGGATGCCAGAACCTGCCCACTCTCCCATCGCAGGCTCAGACCCGCTTGCTTAACATTCTGGGAGGACAGTCGCGCAGGGCTGTGACTACGGGGGACATGATCAGCGAGAATGACCCCGCTGGGGGGCGCACCGGCCAGGTAATTTTTCTGCCGACCACCAAATTTTCTCCACCACCAGTTTGCGACCTCTGCTTTAGAACAAATCCAGCAAAGCCATCTTATTCTTACTTCTTATTATAGGTCCACTTTAACCCAGCCCACTGCTTTCTGGATTGACAGCACTGCTTGTGTTGCTGGAACCCTACTGCTGTGCTCTGCAGTGTCTGGGAGGGGAGATATTTGAGAAACAAATAAAGGAAGTCTCTATTTCTGAAACTAGTCTACTGAAATAGATTCAGTGTGTTGTTTCATTCAGTGTATGAAAGCTGTTTTCTGTATTTGCAGTTGAAGAATTCTGACAATATTTCCATACAGATCAAATGTCTGACATAGTGCTTCAAAGGCTGTGACATTCTCTGTGCCCTGGATCTGCTCTTTCTTTGCTGCTAGCTCTTTCTATTTTTTCTTCAAAAGCATTTTCCAATATTTTTCTGTTTATTCTTATTCATTACTATAGCCCTTTCTGGTTTATTCTTTTCTGCAGTCACTCCTCACATACTCAGCCTTGTGCCAATTAGCCAAATGATAAACTACTGCTAGCCATTCTTAAATATCTGTGGTTCTGAGTGCACACTTATCCTCCTCCCCAGGCATCTGACATAAATTCCAGCATTGCACCAGTACCACCACCTAGTCTATGGCTACCTGTGGAGTCCAAAAAGCAAAAAATATATCTGGTCCTGGGTACTTAAACATAATTGCACTAAGGGGTTAATTAATAAAGCAGCAAATATGACATTCTTGGGGCATTTATTTTACATTTCAGTGATTCTGCTGCAGTGAATGTTTGGAAAATGTCACATTTACTTCTTTATAAATAGTCCCTTTCTATCTGATAATATGTGCACAGAAGACAGAAGCCTCTGAGCCCTGAAAGAGCTGCAAAACATAAAGGTCATTGAGCCCCACCATATATATATTTTGGGGGGGAGACAATATCTTTTTGGGCCCTACTATTTTAACCCTTGTTATTTGTGAACACCTAATCTGCCAGCTTTAAGAGCATTTTATTAACCTAAAATATCTGTACCAGGAGTTAAAATCTTCCTCCTGTCAAGAGAGGTTCTCTATAAGCAGCTGCAGTAGCTTAGAAGTAACTGTTCGGTATCTCTGAGGAATTGCAAGTATGTGCTGATTGCAAAGCCTGGGAGAGATGAAACAATTTGCATTTTTATAGTTGCTTTCATCTAAACAGGTCTCTAAGGTGCATTATAATGATATTTTGGAGTTGGAGAGTGGCCACCTCTGCAGAGGTGTATGAGCTGTGTACGCTGAGGCTCATTTGGTAGAATATCCCCGGCACAGGATCAGCTGGTACTATACCCATGCAGAGACATGTCACTCATTTTATTTGAAATAATGCCAGAGGGGATTTTTTTTTTCTCTAAATATTGGTGCTATTTTAGTAGATGGATGATTTTTAAATATAGTCCGAACTACAGTCATTAAAGAATATTCCAAAGTTTGAGGAATCTTATGTTAAATTATTTAACCTCTTTCTACCATAAAAATTTAGGGTTCATGCACATGCAACTAGTCCTTTGTCAGCCAAGCTTGGCTTGATGACATTCAATGGCTACTATATATACTATACTATTATATATACTATATTTATATATACTATACCTATACTATAAAACCCTGGTGAAGAAAATGGACTTTACAGCGCTCTTTAATTATGTTCAAAACCTATTATCATTCTTTATTTCTTTTTAACCTGGTAAATATGAAACATTTGATATGCAATTACATATTTGCCACAATCAGCTAACAGTGGGAGCTCTGTAAGAATCTGTACAATAAAGAAAATGTAAATGACCTCCCTGCTGTCCCCTAAGTTGCTTCTGTCTAAAACCTAGCAAACAAAAGGAGGAAAGGTGTTACAGTACTAGCTTAGCACTGTAAAGTTACACCAGGACCATGGCAATTTTTTTGCCTTGATCACAAGCCTCATGAATATAATTTTGGTGACTAAAGGTTTCTTTTACAGCCACTGCACTTGGAAGATAGAGCTGATTTTTACAATTACTGAACCAGCAAATGTTAAGGGCATTCTTCAGAGCACTGCACTCCTACAATATGTTGTATGTTACATAGTCGACCAAGTGATTTATTGTCCCAACAGTCACTGACTGATAAGTATTCCCCAACTGTTTCAACAAAGTTCTTTATGAAGCAAGGTCCAGAGTTAGCTCTATAGTCTGTGTACAAAATTTAACAGTCTTTTGTTGTTAGAGTATTTGACAGTTTTTTGGTACCTTGAGTAGTTTTTGTGGCATATAAATCTATATTCTATGAACTACCCTGTTTCCCCGACGATAAGACACTGTCTTATTTTTTTTTGAAGGCCAAAATATGCTCTAGGGCTTATTTTCAGGG
>NC_092858.1:49114532-49149303 GCF_032062135.1 Pyxicephalus adspersus | reverse complement strand
TGCCTTATCATCGGGGAAACACGGTATATTCATATAGACTTAAATTATGCTTCTACTGTTAAACTATACATATTTAACCATGCTCTATCGTAGTAAGCCCTGCCAATATTTTGCCATTGTGCATACAGATTCATGGTGGGTCTTCTCATTTCCTCTGGTGAGCCCCAGGTCCACAGTCTGGTGGCAACCATTCTTGCACAGTTGCGGCATCCTTTTTTAAATAGTTAAGTTGGAAAAGAAAGTGACGCAAATAAAACTTAGTAACAAAATCATTGTACTTTTCGATTAAATAAACCTAATCAAAGGGGTTTTTTATCTCTGCTTGATATATATAGGACATTCATTCATTGCTGTATGACCACTCATATTGACCCCTGCAAAAGGTTTTTTTTACCTGAAATACATATGAATGATGGCATCTTTTTTCAATGTCCCCAATATTTCATTATTTAATGATTATTAAAACTAAGATATGCTACTGGAAGAAGAATCATGCATAATATATGGACAGGCCTGTACCAGACATAAAACTATTTTATTTTATATTATTTCAGCGCATACAATACAAATTATACAAAAAATATGAATTACCATCACAAAACCAGCCATTCCTTTTTTAATGCAATGTTCATGCTAATTTTTTGAATCTGGAAAATTGGTTTACAGATTAAATCCAGTTATGTCCAATCCACATATTCATAAAATATAAATATTCCAGATGAAAAAAAACCCTTTTGGTACACCTGATGTCAAGAACTGGAAAATTCTTTCAGCAGTCTGGTTTCTTAAGTGCTTTTTTATATTCTAAAGTGAAAGCTATTTCATGGATTGTATGCACTATGTATGAGTACATACCATTAACATATTGTTATTGTGACTTGTAGTGAGTTACATTTTCTGTTTCTGTAATCTTATAAAGTGCTGTTGAATAAACAACACTAATCTATATGAATGGAAAAATGCAATATAATACATACCCTATATACATATTAACACTTGAAAAATTGAACGGTAACCAAGACACACTGACTCATACTAGTGCTGCACTTTCTGTCCTCTACAAAGGCAGTTTTAGATACTGTAGGTTATATAAAGCTTTCATTTTGATTTAATAGACAAGAAAAGTATTTAGCAAATATATGAAATGGACTTTTCTGCTATCTATTGTTACCAAATCTCGATGGTTCATAGAGCTGGAGGAAAAAGTCTTAGCAAAACCCAGCAGTGGGTTGAGATGAGATGGACAATGCCCCAAAGACATGGTGAGTGGCAGGAGAAGGTAATTACTAGAGATGACAATCTTTTGTGGCTTGCTACATTGAACTGTCTGGAGAGAAAATCATCTATGAAACATAGAGTATAACAGTTGTTTAGGTATCAGGGTTAGGAATATTTAGTTTAATCCAACACGGACCTTTACTGGGAGACTTGTGTTGTGACTATGAGATCAGATTTTCAAATTAAAGTAGGTGAATAGTTTTCTTTGCTTAAATTTTACAAAATTTTACAGATAACACTGTCTAACTTTAAAGTCAAACTAAGAGATCCAGGTAGGAACAGATGATTGTATAGTAACTGCACACAGATGGATAAAATTGTTGTAGGAAAAAATCTACCTTTTAGTTTAAAAAACAGTAGATGAGGTTTATTAAATGACAGAATAATAAATTAACTCTTTAGGGACTGTCATGAGTAAACGAAAGTACACACTCTTCCATTTCTAAGGTTTTGCATATGAGGACATAATAAAAAAAAATCTGACCCTGAACAGGTTTTAAAATTAGGTAAATAGAGTCTCAGATGAACAACAAGACATAACATATTACACTATAACATGGTCCAGCTAATCAAATGCACTTGATTAACCAATCTTGTGTGTGACTACATCTAAAAAAGCATATGATTCGGCACGTTTCTGGTCTTGAATATTCAGGTGTGTGTTAACACAATGTCAGGAGGAAAGACAGCAGCAGCAATTGTTTCTGCCCAACAAACTGATAAGGGTTATGAGGCCACATCCCAACAAGTTAAAGACCAATATTACACTGAGAAACAATATTAACATTGGAAATCGTTCCAGACAGGTGACAATCTTCCCAGGAGTGGACATCCCAACAAATCCTACCCCCAAAAAAAACAAGAGCTACATCTCGAACCCTACAGGCCTGTTAAAATATTAAATGGTAAAGTTCATGACAACACAATTAGAAAGAAAAAAGAAAAGTTGGCCAAAATTCCTCCCCGTTAATGTGAGAAACTGATAAATTCATACAGAAAGAATTGCTTCAAACCATTGCTGCTAAAGATGGTTGTACAAGTTTATAATTCACGAGGTGTACTTAGTTTTTTACATATGATTTCCCCATTTTTTATTCATTTTTGTTTAATAGGAAATGCTTTGTGTTGTTTTACACATGAGGTTACATATAAATAATGTTTAATAATGTAAAAATAGGTGTACTTTCTTTTCCCTATGATGGATGTATGATGGATGTGATGTGGGGCCACTTTTCCTCTCTAGCCAAAGGTACCAGAGAGAAATTAGGTATCACAGTGGAATATATTTCTGGCTCCAGTGTTCCCGTTGAGTATTCCTTTTATCAATTCTAACAGATTTGTGAACAACTACATTTTCACCTTTCCATTTCAGATATTTATAATAGCTATCTCAGACATTTGACATGAGATTTTTAAGTGATAACAGTAGGAGGCCATCAGCTGTATGATCTTTTAGTTCTCCAATTTTATTATCCAAAAATGGAAATATGAACATAATTAAATGGACTTGAGCTTTAAATACTTTATCAATAGTGTTTTAGAAATCATAATGTAGCAAAGGTTAACTACATATAGTTCAATGGGCTGAAGTCAAATCAAATATTTACAGTTCCCTTTAGAAACAGTAGAGTAAGCAAACCCTTATGGAAGACAAAAATAAAGAAAGAGAGAGTATAGCAGGGTTTTTCTGGCAAATGTGTATTAAGAAAATGCTTAGATTAGTGTTCAAAACAAATAAACAAGCAAAAATATCCAGATGGAAGTAAATTATGTAGTCAACCCTTAGGTAGCATAGCAAGTGATGGATATAAAAAACTATAGAAACGCACATCTATGAAGCAAAAGAATTAATGGTCCATCCCTTAGTCTGTAGTAGAGTCATGGACACTGAATAACTATGCATTGATTCTCCTGTGGCATACTGTAAATGTGGCTTACCCACTGTATCCGGTGGATTGGCAAAATCGGCACTAAACATAAAAGCTCCTAATAAATTATGTCTGTTGGTTCTAAGAAAAAGAAGAATAGCACAAATTGTCTTTAATCCTGGCGCTTTTCACCCAGAGGCTTCCTCGGGGGAAGATGAGACACATGGTATATTGTACTAAATCATAAACAAAGCAATATGGATGGATCAATTCTATAGCCTTACTAATACACCTATACATTTCTATAGGTTTTATATCCACTACCTGACTATGTTAAATTAGGGTGGAGTGAACTACATAATTTACTTCCGTTTGGATATTGTTGCTTGTTTTTTTATTGTATGTTTTCATCACTAATTAGTATTTTCTAAATATACATTTGCCAAAAAAAACCCTGCTATACTCTTCCCTTATTTGTATATGCACCAGGCTGCAGGAGGTCATCCATACACTATCTACCTGCAAATCAATCTATCTAATCTAACATGCGTTTTGCATTGGGTCATCTACAAAGTGTGGTACACTGTAATGATAAGCAATCTTAGGGGTAACAATACCAATTCTTCAGGACCAATCAATTGACATAGAAAGGGACTATCGTCTCGGGTTGTAGAACGTCCTACAAGAATAACAATGTTTCATGATCCAGATTGGATGAATGTTCACTAACACCTGAATACATTTTTGGAAAAGTAAATAACATGCTGTAACAAAACAACCCATTACTTACAAGCATGAAACTGAATTTTTTATAGTTTGACATGTCATGGTAAACAGATGTTCCAGTCTTCACAATTTGTTATTTCATTTGCTCTTACTAGTGATTTTTTTTCTCTGAAAGCCCTTTGAGAAACGATAAACCATTACAAAAGTGTATAAGTGATTTTACATGGTAATTGACTATTCCTAGAGATGTTACCACCTCTTAGTGGTTTCAGGTAGCCTCTTATCACAGATTGTTGCACAATTGGATCTGGTTTTGGGCTTTTAATGACATAACATGCCCAACATAACAAGCTTTACTTTGAGTGTCACAAAACCCAGTTTGATCTATTAAAAAACTCCCCTTTAAAGCATACCAAATGTTTCCCAGGTAAAGCAGTACTTTCCTTGACATTAATTCTACTAGGAATGGCGCTGTTCTTTTCCATATACTGTATCTGACAATACCCTAACTTGTTTCCTAAACAATTTTGGTTTATGCACTATCAAGGTTGGTAATTATGTTTTAAAGTATAGACAATTGATAGACCTCTACCTTTATTTAGGTCTCTGAGATCCAAGCAATTAGGTAGCTTACCTGCATGTGGGTTCCGAACTATGGCCATTCAATTCACCCATTCTGTGACGTCAACTGCTTTAAGAACCCACATCTAGTTTTTCTCCATTTGTTCATTTGCAAGTCTCTCATATAATATTGCTTGGAATCTCTAAGAACCACATTTTTTTTGGCTTTGTATCAATCTAGATTTTGTGTTCTCTAGAAGATATCAATACTCCATCAACATTTGTCTCTAAAATATCACAACCATGGACTTCAATTTGGGCATTCCAAAAATCATCTACATTTTCCACTTGAAGATCATCTGTATTTTCCACTTTATCTAACATTAATTTTACCAAACTTTGACTGGGCTCTATTAAGTAAATGATTTTGAATTTTAGGTATAAATATTCTACTTATTGGAATACACATTGAGCCTGTCTAAATCAAAGAGTTCCCCTCCCTGGCCAGGCCAGGTAATCATTCACAAACTGAATTCATAAAATAAATGCAAAAATGCGATATAATTTATGTAAGGTTATTTAAAAGGTTAAAATATAGCAAAACCTTCCTTAGTACTACTACAAAGCAGTACTACTTATGACTAGGATTCCAAGGTAAGAATGTGGTTAGTGGTGCTCTTTGGCCTTATTATATACAGTATATGCACGAAAAATATGTTAACCAACGTAAACAATTTGTTGGAGCAACATAAAAAGCTCCCGCACTTTCTCCCCCGTGTGTGGCTTATTAGTCACCTAACTACCTAAATGCGCATCACACTGCTTTTACTGTAAATCTCTAACAGCTCTTAGACATGGATGTTAGACAATAACATCAAAGACATGTTTACAGCACAACATAGGCACAATACTTTCAAGTGTCTTACTGTACAGAATTTATGGTCTTCATCATGGATATTAATGTAATTAACCACCGTGCACAACTATACCAGAAACCTCAATATCATAGCAAATAATAGTATTACAATAACAATCTGAAAATGCAACATTTATGTGCTTTTTGGAAAGAAAATTCTAATCCAGACTGCAGTTGGCAAATTGGAAATTCTTCAAGTTCACCCTAATATTTCATATTTTTTTTAGAGAAAAAAAAACAAACCTAATGAGGCAACTTCCTAGGTATCGTCTCATTACGACACACAGTTCCCTCTTGGGTTTCCATATGAATTTAGTAATGAATATGAACTTTCCACAATATAATAGTACTTAAACCTAAATATGTGAACTTTTTCATACTGCACAAGGCACTAGCATTAGTATAGTATTAAAACCTATTGGGCTATTAATTGAGAGTGCCCATATAAAGATTTAATGTACTAGCCTAAGCTTCCAAGAACAGCCATATGTTCCGATTTTAGCAATAAGTGTGAACAGTCTTATCTCACTACTAGACAAGTCACTAACCTCAAGAAGTGTATGTGTAAAGGGTCCAAAACTTCTTTACTTGCTTCAAGGCAGTGGCACACAAGGTAGTACTGCAAGGTCAGTAAAAGCAGTTCCCATATTTCTATCCTGACAGTAAAAACATCACATATTAACAGTAATTGCAATCATATGATGCACACAAAGACAGCACATTGTGACCCTTCAGTGGCAGCTTCCACAGTATGTAGAACACCTTGGTGTATAAGATAGGTGATGACTGTCATCTTTCTAGTGCTTCATGCAACTCCTCCAACCTCAGAGGTTCTCACAGTCTTTCTTTGCCCATGGAGTACACAATGGAGGCTGACAGAAGCAAATACATACTTCCCCCACCTGCTCGGCTCCTACTTGTTTCTTTCTGAGCATAACCACCAAACTCCACCAAGACCCCAGTCTTTTGTTCATTGCCAGCTTTCTGATACCCAGCCATGCATGGGAAAAAGAGCCACTGACAGTAGACATCTACCCAGCCCAAAGGGCCTGGTAAAGAGCATTTATGAATCAGAATCTGCCAAACTTCTGCTCATGAGAAAAGAAAATTCAAAGATCTAATTATATTGGTCTTAAATCAGACACTTCACGGCAGAAACCATTAGTGATTATTCCTTTAAGCCATGTGATCTGAAACTTTACCTTTTACAACACTATGATATTTATCTGTATTTAAATAGCAGTGAATGTGAATTGCTCCAAAGATTCTCCATCAACCACTGTTTCTGAATCAATCATTGTCATTTAAAACACATGCTCTTGGAAGATTCACCTGCAGTAAATGTTGGCTGAATATCAGATTCACTGCATTATAAATATACGCCTTACCGTTAATCACGGAAAGGCTTGTCAATTGTTTATTGTCCAGGAGTGGTAAAAGACGGTCACCACTGGGCTTTTCCAGGCATAAGCAAACACTCGTGTTGTACCTTCTATATGAAATTAAACAAAAATGTGAGGATGGTGCTAAACTGCTCTTGGACACTACTTGTAGATTTTATAAAAAATCTGTGGCAAGCAAAGGCCCTAAAGATATAGAAGAAAAATGAACCCATACTTTCTAATGTTATCCATTTTTAGGGGGTGATCAATGCACATAACGACAGTGGTATCACTTAAAAAAACACTAGTCTAAACATGGCCTAAGAATTATCTATGTATCAAAATCTAACCTATAATCATGCCAAAATAGAATTCTTAACTAACTAAGCACATGGTAGTTTACCAAAAGTCCTAAGTTCCAAATTTTTCCCAATTCATTTGTTTTATATTGATATTGATTTGATATTGATCAGGGCAAAAAGTGAAAGTTACCTTTACCTTGGCTAGATCTTTGCACTGGGTAGAGATTTGGGGTGCTGGCAAATCAGTTGCTCTTTTATGCCAATCATACTCTATATGGGCAAATCATGTAATCACCTTCAAACTTTGCATAGTTTCCCCTGCATTGGACATATATTATATTTTGTAACCTATATTTAGTTGTTCTATAATCACAAGTTACAATCTATATATGCTTGTCATAATATCATGCCTTTTATGCAATCTGTTCATAAGAATAAATATTGTGTTGGGTAACTTCTTTTGAAGACTCCTAAACCAGAAGGTATAATATATTATTAAGCATATGTTTTCTTTTTGTGTGTGCCAAACCTGATTGTTCCAAGTCTGATGAATTCTTGATGGGGCAGAAAAAAACAGCATTTCAAACAAGGTCTCCTCTTAAGAAAAAACTCTTATCCCTTTGCAAATTCACGTTTCCTAGACCAGAAGATCTAATCCTAATTAAAAATAAATTACATGCTGCATAGAACTTAAAACAGGAAGGATAATCCTATTACATATCAGACTTTATCCTGTGTCTATCCTCTTTTAACACTGAGAACGATCAGATGAAGCTGAGCTATCTTTTGTGAACCATGTTCAAACTTTTCTGAAGATCTTAGCCATCACGTGATGCTTGTGTCAATCTAGTTGTCTGCACACGATTATATTAATGCTATAGTTTGTGTGCTTGCTACCAGTTCCCCCCAAATGCTGAGCTTTGTAACATGTTTGGTCGCATGACCGGTAGACATTTGTCTGCTAAGTTGCCTAAATAAAGAGAGGGGTTCTTTCATGGCAGTAAAAAGCCTATTGACATGATAACAAGCAGCTTTTGTTATGAGGATCAGTGGCACTGGGTGTTTTTTTTTACACCCTGCAGGGATCTAAGAATTGATACTTTCAATGACATTTGCTTAATCCTGGTGCCTGTGCTGTCTCCTTGTGTCCAAGGATAATTCTTGGTTGTGAAGCAAGATGAATTTCCTTAGAAAAGTGCAGGCATATTTAAGTGTGCATTATGAAGGTCCCAATATAAATAAGTATTGTATATTTCAGTATTATATAGTTTCAGATTCCACTAGTACACAGTAATGACTAAATCTGAAAACTGGATGTTTTGGTTAAATGTCTGGACTGGACTGTTTCATATAACACTGGTCAGAGTAAAAAAAAGCACACTAGAGGGGTTCTCTAAGAATAGCGGCTGCACATTATCACAATTACTACAGTAACGTAGTGATCTGCTAGTTGGAAATATATAACTGGTATATACCTGTTTTAAATTGTGTACTTGTTTCAAATACCTTCCATCCTACAGTTAATCAGCTGAAGCAAGCAAACAATAAGTAAAGCAGGAGAGAGATTCATGTCATGAGGAACAGGCTAGATATTTTATTCAATATTTAATTTGCTTAGCCAATAAAACAGAGATGAAGTAGAATAATCCTATTGCCTACTAGACAGTGATGTACCTAGCATTTTAACTCAAAAGGTGGACCTTTTAATAAGACCCCTCCTTCTCTATAGGGCAAAGCCTCTTTAGGTACAGCCAATTTTGGCAGTACAGCAGTCTACAGTATGTAGTTCACTACTGACAGAGTGGGGCAACCTTACAGGGGTTATTAGAAGGGTCCTCTTGTATCGGGGGTCAGCAGGAACTCAAATAAATAGTAGAGGCTATATAAAACATTGATGTCAGTAATAACTTACTTAAATGACAAAGTAAAAAAGAAAAAAAAGAATGAGGTTCATGGCTCAGGAATTGTATAAAATAATATATACGTGTATTTGTTACATAATATCCAGTTTGGCTGTGCTCCCAGTGCTCATCTCCCTGCAATACTACTTTGTGACCCTATTCATTTCAGCTTACAAAACCTGTTTCTAAAATTGCCTCTCCTATACTTCCTTATAATCTTGATGGATGAATGAAACACCAATCCTCGTTGAGTACCAAAGCTTTTACAAATCATTTATGTACATCAATATAGAAATATACCGAAATCCCCTTTAAGGCTTAAGGAGCACTAACTTGAACAAGGTTTGAAACCTTCACCTTGCCACATTTATCATCACACATGTTTGTGTCTTTTATGATCTCCCATTGACCGTAAAGTACGTACAAAAGATATCCCTGAGGAAGCCTAATGGTGTTGAAACGTGTCAGATTTTTGCACAAACTCCATACGGTCGGAAATTTTGCGGTTCTACACACATTTGTTTGTTGACATAGAAGTACTGCGTCTAGTATATAATACCTAGGTCCTGTGAAGTGTTAACAGGACTAAGGTAAAATACCTGATTGCGTTATGTAAATGTTTTTCTTTGATATCATGTAACAAATACACGTATATATTATTCCATACAATCCCTGAGCCCTGAACCTCATTCTTTATCTTCTTTTATACATTATATATGATTGCTTAATGAGGTGGCTCAACATTTAAAGTTATTAGTGAAGAGAGGGGAACACCCTTAATGAACTTCAATTACTTAAATGACAAGTTTGGCTGTTCTCACAAGCCAAGTTTTAGGTCTTTCAGATATAGCTACCAAAGCAATATGAAAAGTTGGTCAGATGAGTCACAAACTGACAGTACAATCTGTATGGTTCCTTTTAATTTTTTTTTTTTTAACAAATATAACATGGTATGGCTTTCCTAAACATCAAATTTAATTTTATTATCCTACTGCATAGCTGGTAAATCAAAAAGTAGCCTGGCTTGAAGGTCCAGTATTGCCTGATGTTCTTACATTGGGACAATTGTGTATGGGCAATGTTCCCCTCATAATATCTAACTAGTCACCAGCATGTCCTTCAGAATAGAAATACAATGTTTATGGACTCATAGTGGAGTTTGAAATTGTGTGGTCCCCATTTTGCTGGTAATCAATTAACATTCTGGCCCTGATTTATTCAAGCTCTCCAAGGCTGGAAAGAATACACTTTCCTAGGTGAAGCTGGGTGATCCAGCAAACCTGGCATGGATTTCCTAAAGTAATTTGCTATTTGTTAGCAAGTGTTTCATTTCCTGGATCAGATCCATTCCGGGTTTATTTGGATCACCCAGGTTCACTGATGAAAGTGTATCCTCTCCAGCCTTGGAGAGCTTTAATAAATCAGGCCCTATGTGTATCATTCACAATTTTTCAGATTGCTTTAAATTCTGCGCACAACAGAAATAGTAAACTATCTAGCAGACCATGTCTTGTCATGTTTTCTAATGGCTTTGCACATGCTGGATCAGCAAAGCATATCATCAACCTGAAAGGCCATATGGTCATTACCTGCGAGCTGTGTTTTGATGTGTCTGGTTGAGCTGGTTGTGTATTGAGTGGCCTGTTGCATATTCAGAAGGCTTATTCATCATCTGCCTGTGTTTCTGCGATATTTGCCTGCACCCTTCTGCCCTCTTTCAATAAAATGATGCTGAAGGTGCAGTAATTTGCTCCTGCAATGTTTTGTTTATTCTGCTCCATTTCATTACAAGCAATTGTTTGGAAGAGATATTAAATACTGGCTTTCAGTGCAATTTATTCCTTCAGAACTGACAAACGTTTTCAGTAATTTGATGGAGGTAAATCACACATCCCAGGTTATAGCCTTCACTTCATAAAATGTCAAGAAGAGGCCGGCTTCATCTGTTCTGAAGAATGCTGTTTGTTTGATGTATGTAAAGAAATAATATTAAAATTAATTAATGTGTTTCATATCTACCCATCAAGTCGGGGCTAAAATGGAATTCAGCAGTAAAAATTAGATCTGATTAGATCTGATGTATACAATTTACCTGTCAGTAACCACATGTGCCAAATCCACATGAATTACATTAAGATTAAAAAAAAAAAAGTGGCACGCGATACCTTCTTATGATAGACATGTGAAATTATTGCAGCTCACAATCATTGGTCTTATGTCATTATTATGACAATAGAAACTTAATCTCTCAGCTAGTACAAATACAATTTAAATGTTTTAAGAGCCATTACTAAGGTGATTACTACAACAGAGGCAACAGCAGAAGAGAATGTTTGATGACCATACGTGATAATCAAGGTCTTTTTTCTTTGATTATTGGCCAGTAGAACTGTTTCTATATTTTTAAGTTGATTTACATATTGTCAACAATATAAACTCAAGCATGCAGGTTACCATTTCACTATAAACAACAAAGCTCCTTTGTCATTTTTTACAGCTAGCCCTCTGTGGACAGTTTGGAGGACAAAATGGAGAACAATGCCTAGGGTGGGCCTCTGCCCATATTAAATACCTGTTGAATTAGTTCCTCAGTAACCTGATGGCTACCAATACATAACTACAGTATACTGTGTTACCTGATTTACTAAAGCTCTCCAAGACTCTCAAGTTTTTATGAAAATGCGCTGGAGAGTTGAATATATCAGGGCCATGGTGTTTTCAGTCCTGAAATTCCCCAAATTTGTTCTCATAACAAGTGCTTTCAAAAAAACTGGAGGTCTAACTGATGTCTTATAGGGCACGTTTCTGTGATGTTTAGTTGAGAACTGTTCTTAATAAAAGTCACTGTCAGGGAAGCCCAAACCCAGCATTATTGTAACAGAGTTTGTATTGGTGGCATCAACTGTATAGATCTTATTGTTTTGCTAAATGGTTAACAATATTCTCATTCAACACCAATGTGTCAGGTTCTAACAACCAGATAGTATTAGGAAACATAGGTGGAATATTACCCCTTTATTTCTCTAGCTCTTGGGTAGAAAAGGGTAATATTCTACCTACCTGTTGCTTGTTAGAACAATATTTTAGATAGTGCAGATATGAGACACATTGGTGTTACGAAGACCAGGTATTCCAGAGACTGAAACAATTAGAGCTATATATATATATATATATATGTAAATGGCTGATTATCTCCTTATACCTTTGAAACTTTGAGAAACTAACCCTCTCTAATAATATTAATTATGAAATGACACATTGAATTTTATTTAGTGTAGCAAGTACCATTTTTGGGAATATCAACTCTTGGCTGTGGAGTCCTGACCCCTCCTGCATGAAGAAAAGATTGTATTTATATTTGTTCATTAAATACTGTTAGCCTTAGCAAGTTGTGTTTGCGTAATTTTGTATATCATAAAAATCCAAATTTGGGTATGGCTTTATTCTTGATTATGTGACTGTAGATCTCATTGTTACTCCTGAGGAATTGGACAGAGTATGCGTGAAATGCGTAGAGAGAGACAAAGACTGTTACCATTAAGATAAAAAGAGCTAAGCTTTTTTGTACCAAGCAATAGATTATAATGTTTTAGCAATACTTTTTTGTATTTGGTAGGTGTTTTAAATTTTTATATTGAAATAAATTTGCTGGCATTTTAACAGCTGGGTAAAAATGTAAAAACGTCATGCCTAAAGAGTCCCTAAATAGAATGCTTTGTTTTTTCTTTTGTTTTGCAGTAAAATTAAAATTGGCATGTGGCATGGTCTGATTGAAGAGATAGTGTTGGGAGTATTCACATTTTTGTACAAATAGCCTTATTCACTTTACAAAAGCAGACCATGACGTTAGCAATTTATCGCTTGCTAATAACTCCAAGCAGTTGATCACTAATATAAGAAAATGGTCAAGTGCATTATGATAATTACTTGAAACAGCTCTGCCATTATATTCTGAGTCAATATGTACTTATTGGGTGAAACATTCACACTAGAATGTATCATATTTTTAAGTATTTTGCCTTTGTAAATATAGGAAGAAAGCAGCCGTTTTGTCCGTATTCTTTATTCAATCCCAGTTTAATGTTATTGCAAAGAAAACATTCTAAGAGAGAAATACAGAAGCTTAAATTTCTACTTTTTCAATATCCATTGTATGCTGCTTAGCGGTTATTCTGACCCATGGCTTCAATATTTTCTGAGTCAATGACCTAGAGCAAATATCCAAGAAAAATGTCTGAAGCTCTTTTCTGCACACTTGTTGTGGGTCATTTGCTCAAAGAAGTGAAGTAAGAGATTAGGCATCAGAGCCAGGTAACTAAAATATTCAGACACAAAGGTCAGCAATGGCAGCCTCTATGGTAGTATTCTGTTAGGTTTACTTTAATATCACACTAATGATAATCAAATAGTACCCCACATCCCATATAGTGTGTGTTGGTGTGTGATGTCATGTAGAAGGTAAAGGACTACCAACAGATTGTGCTCCTACATACCAAGAAGTATTCAATGTTTTCTTTGGCTCCTGGTGCTGAAAAGAGCTTTGGATGGGCAAAAAAGTACCTGCTGAGGAGGATGGAGATTAAAGCAAACTTTGCTTTAAAATTGGAGTTCTTCAGAAAACAAATGCTCTAAACAATTATATTATAATAATATATATATATATAATAACAAGTATATTCTATAGATTTTTGTTTCCAGACCTCACCTAAGAAGGTCAGTATTATTCTGCCATAGTAAACTAATGACCAGCCACCAAGAATGAATTGTGTAGAGCACTCATGCTCTACTTTCAATAGAATCTTAGCAGATATCATTCCAAAACGAATTACCAAAACATTTACAAATGGTATTATTTATACAGGGATCACTATAAACAGGCCAATAACTACAAGAGGTTCCCCCAATATAAGACATCACATATTACTGATGATGAGGCCATTAATGGTAAAAGCCCCTCTGGTGCATTAGGCGCTTGTTATTGCAAAGGGTGATTTTTAAAGTTTTGGCCCAGTACTTTCTATGATATGGACCATGGGAAAACATTTTGCCCATTAGGCACTTATTGCTGCTGGTCCTGCTACTCAAGTGATAAACATTAGAACAGGCAGGTACTCCCCTTCCCCACACCATCCATTGCTGTTATAAATGTATCTGCAAGTCTATAGCTTAAAAGGCACACATTGTATGCCTACAGCAAACCTAAAGTAAACTAAGCTCCCTCATATGAATTGGTAAGTACCAGTGGACTCATAGTGCCTTTACCTGGAAAAAAAACATTAACGTAAAAATAGTTCACCATAAACTCTATAATCTAGATTTATACTATGGGCCTGATTTATTAAAGCCCTGCATGACTGGTGAAGATAGACTATCATGGGAGAACCTGTGTGATCCAGCTAACCTGCAGGGGAAGCAGATGCTGGCTGGGGGCGGGAAATTTCAAAATACTAAGTATTTTTAAATGTACTGCTTTTACATTTAAAAATATTTAATATGCATACCACCAGGGAGGTTAAAGAGGCTAGGCTCTATTTCATGTATTTACCAATTCCCATCAGCCTTGCTGATGAAATAAGGCCTCAATAAGGTTTACAGACCTCAATAGCATATACTGACATTCACAGGTAGAAGTAAATGATTCATCCCAGTGACTCATTTCTTCATTTTTGAGGAGGGGGTTGTCAGCCAAGGTTTCAATCAGTCTAACAGAGCAGTACGGCAGGTAGCCACTTCTGTATTGTCTCTTTAGCCAATCTCTGTAAATCCTTATCAAAATGATATAAACAACATTTAAAAAAAAATTTAAAAAACAAAACATTTACTCAAATTTGTACAGTTTTTATTCATTGGCAATGGTTGAAGGATAGGATTCCGTGCTCCTTCACATTTGAAGGGAATACAAAGGTGATTGACCAAGGTTTTCTAACATACCTGATCATTTTGTTCTCCAGGATATTGTTGGTCGAATATCTCACTATTATTAATGATAAGTACCAGGGACTGTAGGAATCTCATTTCAGGTGAGTTACTTTGATAAAAGGTAGGTAATAAGTAAGTACACACAAATCACATACATTTAATAAAGAATAAATAAAATTTCACATTAAAGTCTGGACTCATTATTTGCACTTATGTTTTACCCCTTCAGAGGTTTTATGTACCCCTGTACTTGTTCCTTATGTTTAGACATCTGGGAGTCACCTTGTTGAAGCGGGGTTCTGGATTCCGGACATCGGAGTGCCGAATTCGCGCCATTGAATCCCATGTTTTTCGGGTTGGGTCTATCCAAATTTGAACGGCCATATTCAGGTTGAATATAGGGACAACTGAATTCGAACACCAACACTACTCCAGGAACTCAGATATTGCCCCCAGGCATTGGATAGTGGCTTCATTTATTAAAGCTCTTCAAGAATGGAGAAGATATACATTTGTCAGTGAACCTGAGTGATCCAGCAAACCTCTAATGGATTTTTAAAAAGTAATTTGCCTTATGTTAGCAAATGTTTCCAATCTCGTCCAGATCCATTCCAGGTTTGCTGGTTCACCCAGGTTCATTGATGAAATTACACTTTCCCCACTAATTGTCATTGTGCCATGGTGTCCATAGACCTTACTGAAAAAAATCCTCTTTCATTGACCCCCTTCGTATCCTTTTGTGACCCTTTCCATAAAAGATCATTTTTATAGCATCATGACAAGTATTCCTCTTCATTAGTAACTCTTTGTAGGACTAAACATGGGGATTCATTTTATGCAATATGAAATATTCCAATGCCACTCTTACAATGTTTCTTGTTAAACCAATAAAGTAATAATTTAAAATAGAGATTTTCCAACATAATGGAAAATAATGTAATAATGAGCTTTCACAAGCACAAGCAAGTAAACTCTTCACTACATGATCATCTATAGCAAACCTTTTTAACATGGGGGGAGATAATGGACAACGGAAAAATCTTTTAGGTCTTCGAGGAAAACACCTACAATAATTTCTATATCCACAGCTCACAGTACATTAGCGTGGTGGTCAGTAGGTAAAATGCCCCCTACATTGTTGTCCAGGGGAAGAGGTCACCCTTACTAATAGCCAAAAAGATCATTAGTGTCAGGTAAACTGACCTAAGAGTCACAAACTGCTCATTGCTTAATGAACCCCTAGCAACCTCTGAAAGAACCCTGGTTGAGAAACATCGATCTAAAGCAAGATTGGCCACTTTATGTACAAACTATTTAGTTGGTCACATCAAATATCATGTCTATTCTGAAATTTCACATATTTTATTATGATAAGCCTCAGTATGGAATATAATATTCAATACCTTTACATAAAAGTTCCTTTAGTGTTAGCTTTAATTATTCAATTAAGAAGCTATAATGAGAGATGAGTTATATAAATAAACAAAGTAGAGATGTTTACCAAAAGAGTTGTTGTTCACTTAGCAAAGTGAATGATCACATAAATTCACTTGTTCATTATTATCCTCCAATTATAAACTAGACAAAAAGGAATTATTCTAATTATTCTTACACATGACCGAGTATTAAATATGAACACAGAATAGTCTCTACTATATTTATTTTGATGGAAGCAGGTTTGCTTAGAAAAATAACTCCGAAGCCCAGACAACACACCCTAGTAATGATGTATGGATAGAATTAACAATTAGAGAAGGGGAGACAAAGTAGGACAAAGCGGTGATCTTGAATGTCAAACATAGGCAGACATTTAATAGCATTAAACAATTGAGTGTGACCATAACCTGATAAAAATAGTTGATCCTCTGGATAATTAACCTTGTCTTTGTTGGTTCAGTGCCAGGTTTCTATGTGACAGAGTACAGCTGGAGAAAGGGAAAACTCACATTTAGCCCCAGAGATGATATTCATGGATGCTATGACTCCTGAAAGTGTCCTTCAGGAATGGATGAGTGCAATCCCTATCTTTAGCAGGTTGTGTCACTATTTAGAGCGTGTAATTGATAGATTTGCATTTACTGTCATAGAAACTAAAGCGTTACTTTCTCCGAGTGCTACAAGAAGTCATTTAGTATAGCATATGCACTGTCTACGAATTCACTTATGTATAGAAGTTGGACTTCTGTGACATTATTGAACACAGAATAAGACAAAAATATATCAGGCTTAAATGGATCCTTCCAATCACGCCGGACTTGTAACATATTCTAGACATGCATTCCTATTTCCAGACATGATAACTTATGTTTAAAATGCCCTTGATATAAAACTCTCCGCTGATATCATACATCACAAGTGAATCATTACAACGTTAACAAATGCCTCATTCTTTTTACATTTACACAAGGCTTTGGTCATTCTAACAGACAAACCAAAAAGTATTGCATATTGTATGGGCTATTTATAAATACCACATAATACTATATAATAAAATAGGTAATATTCAAAAGATCATTGTTGTGTGATCTACCATGTCAAGCCAAAAATCTGGGGATTTGGTAAGTATAAACATGATACATTGAAATAGCCTTTGGAACAAAATGCTTTGTGCTCTTAGCTTCTAATTCCTCTTCTACCCCTTTCCTTGTAAATAAACAGTTTATCCTTAAATACACATTAGGAGGATAAGCAAAAATATATTTTAGTTCCAGTTAGAAGAATCTTCTTGCAAGGTTTGGGATTCTCAGCTTTCTCAGAATCTGTATTTAGGACTCATGATGCCATCCTTGCCTTCTATTCTTGCATCCTGGCATTTGACTACTGATTTTTTGAACCCGGTGTTCTTAAAGCGTACCTATATTTAGAATTTTCACTTTACATAAAAGGGTGGAGAACCGCTTGATGTAAGGTAAAAATTCTGTTTTCTTGATTTTTTTAGGTGCAACACCCTATCTTTAAAAAAAAAAAAAAAAAAAAAAAGATGCAGCACCGCCCCCTAATTCTTGGCGGCCTAGGCGGTTGAGGATGAATGGGAGCGTGAAGCCTCCCGGGATACCTATGTCAGACATCCCGGGAAACTCTTGGGTGCTCCTTCTATGCATGCCCGTGCTCAGAAAAGCATTTTTTAGCTGAAAGAAAAAAATTTGCCAATCTCACACATGTGCAGTGATATCGTCAAATTTTTTTTCATCCTACGTCACCTGATCTTGCGCCTGGGTTGGGTGACGTAGGATGGAGAACCCAGAGGAGAAGATGAAGATGGCGGCGCCCGCAGCGCCGGTTCCGGTACAGATGTTCGTACGACGTGGGACCAGATACCGGACACCCCCAGATTGATTGGACTGCACTGCGGGATTGAGGTAAGTGTGTTTTTGTTTTTCGTTTTTGAGCATAGTTCCTCTTTAAGCTATGCACACATACAAGGTTTCTGTTGCTAGAACGAAACCTTTGTGATCATTTCCAGTGACAGTAGAACAAATGCTGTATGCACAGAACTGTTCAGTTCTATAAAGATGAACTGAGGACAAGGGGGAGGCACCCAGCTCCATCCTACCCCATAGAAAACGATAGCAGTTGGCCCCAAGTGGTCATTTATAGAGTGGAGGCCTGCTGTATACATGCTAGATTTGCCATGATTATAATAGTCACTATTTAGAGCATGTAATTGATAGATTTGCATTTTCTGTAATATAAAAGTGTTACTCGCTCTGTCTAAGATGACAATTATCTAGCCTGTGTATGTGGCTTTACCCAAGTCTCATTTGTTAAAATCTGTTTCCCCTGATAATTCACGTGTCTGTCCTTGTTGTGTGTATTTATTCATTTCTAAAAACATAAACAGTCCTGCCTCATAGTGCTGCAGACCTACCTTATCTCTATTGCTTTCACAGGGTTGAAATAATTTGTTATTTATTGTGTGGGTGAGCTTTTACTATAACTCATCAAGTATAGGTCGCATATACCTACCTAATTCTTACCACCCTGCAGAGATGATGGGTTCAGGATACTGCCATCCCTGCATTCCCCACAGCTGCCATTTCTGATGCCAACTGTCCTGGGTCTAATAGGATTCTCCTCAGCCATTGGGTGACCACTGATGGTTTAACTTCTATTCAGGCACCAGAGTAAAATTGTCTACTGAGAATGCTAGAACAGTGCTGAGATTTGAGCCAAGATCTTCACCACATGGAACAAACAGAAAACAAAAATCCACCAGGAGACAGAGAAAGGTTTTCTGGCAAAGAAGACTTTATATATCTCTTCTGCCAAAAACTTCTCCCTCCTGGTGACTTTTTGGTAATGTGACTATTTGACTTCTAACTTCTGCTTTTATTAACACTACTAGTATTATCCCTGTTGTCAGTGTATGACTGGACAGCGAAGAAGAAGCAGCAAACTGATAGGCTCATTTATTTTTCATTCTTGCTCCTGCCTTCTTGTCCATTGTTAGCACATTAGCACTACATCATACCTAACTAGTTCCTTGTATTGCCTCTCCCTCCCTAAGGGCCTGATTTATTAAAGCTCATCAAGGCTGGAGATGTTACATTTTCAACAGTGAAGTAAAGTGATCCAGAAAAACTTGGACCAAGATTCAAAACATTTGCGAACAAATAGGAAATTACTTGCAATCCATTCCAGGTTTGCTGGATCACCAAGCTTCACTGATGAAAGTGTATCCTCTCCTAAGGCCCTAAGTCTCTTTCAGTAGTTGAACAGAGCAGTGGAAGTGCACTGGTAAGGGGAATTTTGTCTCCCTCAGTCATGCAGGCCTTCCACTACCATCTTAAAGTCATTACACTCCAGGCCTGTCTTGACTGGAGGACAAACAGAGAACCCACCAACAAAATTACACCACACCAGATTTTGCCTAAATGTCCCGTAGGCCTTTTATTACACTATTAAATTCACCAATTAAATGAAATAAATAACAAATAACAAAACACCCATAACAAACCAAATATGACATATTAAATCAATAACCTAACCAAAATTAAATAACTTTTACCCACCATTAACATCTGGTTACTGGTCCTCGAAGTTCCCCCTTTCTATTACTCCCTTTTGGGATCTGCGCCACCAATATATTTAATGCTCTCAGCCGTATTATGCCAAGCTCGGGAACATATATCACTACCAAGCGCAGCTCCGCCACACCTTCAAAGCTCTCTGCACCCCATCCTGAATCCCCAAACACCATAGATCCATACCAACATCCATCAAAATAACCCTATCCCTTCCCAAATACAACCTACTCTCCCTTTCCAGCTTCCTATGCCCGACCACATTCCCCCAATTTCTTGATACAATCTCCCCACATCCGTATGAAGCTTAATCTGGGCTCTGTTTAAACTTGCCACGGATCGAGCACACACATCTAACCATACCACCACCAATTGAGGAAAAGTGGTCCTCAGCCTGATGAAATCCCACTTGTCTCAGATCAATTCCCAGATTTTTCTCTTACCCAAGTCATTCCCCCTTGTGTGAAAATACACAACACCTGGCTGTCTATCCCAACGCACAAATCTATGTATCTCAGGTAGTACCCTGCTCCAACGCATGCCAGGCACTCCAATCCAATGGATCACTCCTTCAGATCTTGGAATGCCCTACTTCTGTCCATCTGTGCCCCACAACACACATACGAGTGCCCCACAATCCAGACCAGACGCAGATTATTACCTGAAAAGAACAATGTAAACACCATCAGTACCCTTACCACAACCCCCCCTTTCCAGCCCCAACCACCCCTCATAACCCCGTCCCAACAAACCATTACTGTAGTAGATGAGGCCGAATGTACAAACAAAACCGATGCGACCCCCATCTAGCTCTTTTCTTAATCTGGTCCTCCCCCAGATCCCACCATGCCACCTCAGTAGCTGCCCCAAATCTGGAAGAATGGGATAAAAATGTTGCTTGAGCCCTGCAGCTCCACCCTACATCTCCCAGTGGCCGCCACCTTCGAGGAGCCAAATGTCCCCCCACCATCTTGGCGGAAACCAATGTGATGTGGCTCTGTGACTCTAACTGCTTGGTCCAGTGCGCATGTGGCCCACCTGGAGGAGCCCAGCGGCCCCTCCACCTCCTGGCCAGAACCCTGCGGCTCACTCTCCCCCAGCCGGGTCCTCAATTCCACCCTCGGAAGCTCCACAGCTCCAGACCTTGAGCCTCCCCTACTGCCATCCTCGGCTATGCTGCTGCCCACCCCCACAACAGGCAGCCAATCTCCTTCCAGGACAGAACAAGAGGTGGGCAGCATCTGGGTATGCTGACCCCCTCCTACCCTGGGGCTCTGCCGGGGCTGTGGATTCCTAACGGCTGCCTCATTAGCCGCAGCTGGCAAACGCTGCACTGCCAGCCCCGGAGGGTCCCTTGAGGCCCTTGCAGCCAGCTTGGCCCACTCTCCTCTGCCGCAGCCCTGAGTTGGGCCAGCAGGTCCTCCACATCTGACATCTTGGGAACGGTAAGTACAAGGCTGCTGTTCTAAAAATGTTCCTGCACTTACCTAAATCTTTCCCCTACTTTGGATTTTTATAAATTTAAATTAACTAAACCCAAGCAATGTTGTTACCTTAAGAAAGGACTACAAACACTTTCCCCCTCTTCTCATCTCCATAGTGTGTGTGTGTGGGGGGGGATATTTTATGCACAGGATCTTATAGGCTCATTGGATTCCTGCCAAGACCAACAGGCATGTTTTATCAAACAGAAATAAAAAAATATTTAAATAGCATATTTAGCAGACTAAAAGGGAGCAACTAAGGGAAATACATTATTAGGGTTTACATACCCTTTAAGAGTATGCTAAGGCTTGTACATACAATCTTATCTAGTTTGTTTGTTAAAAGATTACACAAATATTAAAGAAAACGTTTCCAATTTGGCCATCACAGAATTTCTGAATATCTGCAGAACCTACCTGAGCATGTCAATCATCTAGCATTAGATGGTACTGGGATAGTCAATTGGCTGGTTGGTTTTTCACATTGAATGCTGTGGTTTTCCCTAAAAGCTGGTAAGAGCTCCCCTAGGTACAATCATGAACATTTGCCTGATCCAAGCATGGATGTTCATACCTCAATCCTACAGCTAGCTAGTTGTTCAGCTCTAGTAGATAAGTGAAATCAGTACAAAAGTTAGGTGGGTAGGTAGGTGTTGGATCTTGCAACCATTATCTCAAGTGTATGGGATACTAAACCTTATTAAAGATACTGAATATATCACTTTGAAGTTTGAGCAAAATCCCGCTCTACAGTATATCCCATTTCACCTTTTCTAGGACATTGATAGGCAAAATAGATGGATGACTTAGAATGGTTAGTGAATGTACCTGGCTTCTGAGTCTTTCCTATTCTACATAGAAGTCTGTTGATGCTGCCATCACCAATGTGTGCTTTGTGTTTTTTTCCTTTGTAGAACAGCCTTATTACATTATCAAAATAGCTGTCTGGATGCTTCAAAGAGATTGCTAAGCCATTTTCCTACACATAAAAAGTAATATACTGTAATCATCGTGACTGTAACTACACTGCCCTAATCATTGAAATAATGGATGTGACTGGATTGAAAAGCATGCTCAATCTGTATGCATATAGCTCTGGTACACAGCACAGCCCAGATCTTCCCCAGTTATGTTCCCTGTAAATCAGGTCTGCTACTCAGTACTCAGACAATGCCTATCAGAGATTGTGCGGGGAAGATAAGCATACATGGGTTTGGATGATGAAGTTGCTAGTGCGGAGAAAAGCAGATCAGTGAACGAGATAGTCATTTATATGTCTAAACATAGAGATAGTCTGCAAAGTGTTGATGATTTTTGGAAGCAAAGACTTGCTTGTCTAGAAAAGAGTAGGGTGAAAAAATAGCAGCAACTCATAAAAAATAGCTAACTTGGGTTTTTCAATTTTCTGATTCATAACATCTCAAACCTAGTAGCTGTTTTCTTTGTTCATCATAGATGTTCCATCTTGGATAAGAGAGGGGCATTTTAATTCATCATATTTCTTATATGTGTAAACTCTACACAAAGACATAAAAAACCCAACTCCTGCCTTCACTAACAACCTGGTGAGTTGAAGAATATTTTAGAGAAAGTATTCTAGTAGTTGAACACAATATATTGTACTGGATTCCATGTGCTAAAGATATTCAACTACAGGATGACATTCAAAAATCCATCAACTTCCGGACCTGAGGAGTGAGTGCTGGATTTTCGAAAATTCCAGATTTTTTACGGTTGTATATATTTAACAGAAAATGACTACCAGTACAGTCCTTTAAATAGATGCTGAATCCATAATGGGGCAATACAGCAGCAAATAAATGAGAAGGAATGAGCAGGAGAGCATGTGCAAGCAGGAGCCAACAGCTGATTCTGGAGTACAACGCCATCAAAACATAAATGGCGCCTCCAGAAAACAGTGAAAATGTAAAAATGCACTCTGAAGTCCATGCCGTAAATCTGAAGGAACCAGATTATCGATGGCAGGATTTTTGAATGTCAACCTATACTCCCTATTAAACTGGTGGGCTGGTAGCATTTCATTCTACTGTCTCCATAAAGTGACAGATGTGGCTGGTTCTCCGTAGCAGAACCCCTACCTAGACCTTGTATTGGGTTAAGCTGAGTTAAACTGATGAAGGAAAAGCTATATAAAACTCAGATAGTAAAATCTCACAAATCAGATGTATCAGTATTCCAGAATGAAAGGTTACAAGATTATGAATGGACTTGGATCCCTGTGGGCTCAGCCTAGGCTCATTGATTGTAATCTGTGGAGCGTGTGTGCAGATAGGGAATCAAGAATAGTGGAAGCCCCCTGGTGTGGGAATGGGGGGGATAGAATGAAATGTGTGATACACGTGCAGCAAGTTACTGTACACCAGGCCTAGTTAAAAGCTCCCTAGCACTATGTAATAAGTCTTGGTCCATATTAAGAGGCAGATGGTTGAGTCTGTGTAGCTTCAGGCCAGGTTGAAGCCTCCTACTGGGGTTTTGTGCTCCTGGAACGAGACTGCTGTAACTTCCCAGAGAGACCCTGTTAGCACAAGAATAGAAAATCCCTTAAATAGGCGGAACAGAGCATCAGGGGGGATCGCTTACTAAACACATTCTAATATGAGAGGGGCATTGTGCCCTATTCAGCACCCATCATCATTTAGCCCAGGAGTTATGGCAGTGATTGGGTGTGAATCGAGGAGCAGAATGGATACATGTGGCGCTGGCTCATTATATTCATCTTAGCCCCCAATTCCTCTGTTGAAACTGTTCAACTTTGTTCCCTTGCGCCTGTCATGTTGGAATAATACAGACGTCGCTGCTTCCAATGGGATAGCCTGCCATGCCATTCTCTAGCTGGAACTAACAAGGGCTTCATAAGCCTTTGATACAGGCTGATCTTTGAAACCTTTCCAAATCTCCCCAAGCTTTTCCTAAATCCTATTTGGAACATTTAATTCTTTCTTCTGCCTGCCAGGGTCCAAGGCTTTAAAGAAAGCCACTTGGGTAGTGACATGCATGCTAACCCACCCCAGTCTTGTGAAAAGCAAAATGCAGCTCTGATCATCGGATCCCACACCACTAATGAGTGCAAGTCTGGGGAAAATGAATTTTGGGGTAATCCTTCAATCTCATTTAGGGGCATCCTGTGATGATCATTATTCAAGAAAACACCAGCTACTGTCACTAGGCAGATCTTATGGAAAAAAAAAAATCAAGTGCCAAGCAATGCACCTGTTTCAGCTCAATGCCATGGCACTGCATTAATAACCAAGCGCACCAAGTTTGTCTTTCCATCTAGGAGATCGCCTAAACATTGCTGTGATAACAATGATACAGATACATTCTGTAAACAATAGAAGCTTCTTGTTTCTCTTTTAATGTTTCTTTTTTCAGTAATAACCCTTTTGTAGCTAAATGACCCCCCAACTCGTGACACTTCTATTCATTGCTCGTCTTTCCGGCCATGAAAGGGTTAAATCCGAGCTATGGGAAGAATTCAAGAGGCTTTTGTCAAAGGCTCTACTGTGATTGGCTGCTCGTGGAGTTCATTTGCATGTCTGAGCTGATAAAACCCCCTGAAGAGTGGCCAGACCTGCTCAGAACTACAGACTGTGTGACAAGGAGGGCTGGGTTGTTACTTTGTCCTGTCCCTGCCAGTATACATGCAGGCTCCATAGGGCACTGCATCGCAGTCCATCATCACTTGCTGCTAATAAGACATGAAAATGACTTTTATCAAAGGAAGATGGCACTCCTGGAATTCTTTCATTTGGCTGCTCTGTTTTCTGACCCTGATGGCATTATCTACCTGTAAGACTATGAGGTACAGGACTTATGAAGAGGATGACCCTGGCACAGTCATTGGCACTTTAGCTGAAGATATGCATCTTAACCTACCTGGAGAAGGAAGTTTCAGATTGATGAAACAGTTTAACAGTTCTCTGATCCGTGTTAGGGAGAGCGATGGGCAGCTAAGTATTGGGGAGAGGATAGATCGGGAGCAGATCTGCAAGCAGTCCCCAAATTGTATCCTGGCTCTGGATGTGGTCAGCTTTTCCAAGGAACAATTCAAGCTGATTCATGTGGAGGTGGAGGTGAGAGACATTAATGATAACACTCCCCATTTCCCCAGCCATGAGATACCTGTGGATGTTTCTGAAAGCGCAGCTGTGGGTACCAGGATCCCCTTGGAAATAGCAATGGATGAAGATGTAGGTTCCAATTCCATCCAGACCTTCCAAATCTCAGTCAACAGTCACTTCAGCATTGATGTCCAGACCAGAGCAGATGGGGTTAAATATGCAGACTTGGTTCTGATGAAGGAACTGGACAGGGAAAGTCAGTCTGCATACACCTTGGAATTGGTGGCTATGGATGGAGGGAGCCCATCACTTTCTGGCAGTGCAGTGGTTAATGTTCGTGTTCTGGACTTTAATGATAACAGCCCAGTGTTTGAGAAGAGTTCTGTCACTGTGGACATGATGGAAGATGCTCCTGTAGGATACCTCTTACTGGACCTTAATGCTGCTGACCCTGATGAAGGTGCCAATGGAGAGATCGTCTATGGTTTCAGTCCCCAGGTGTCTCCAGAGGTACGTCAGCTCTTTAAAATAGATCCCAAATCTGGGCGCCTTACACTTGAAGGTCAGGTTGACTTTGAGACGAAGCAAACCTATGAGTTTGATGTCCAAGCTCAGGACTTGGGTCCAACCCCACTGACTGCTACCTGTAAGGTGATCGTGCATGTTATAGATGTCAATGACAATGCCCCAGCCATCTCCATCACTCCTCTGACTTCTATCAGTGCAGGGCTAGCATATATCACTGAAGCTGCAGCTAAGGATAGCTTTGTAGCCCTCATCAGCACCACGGACAGGGATTCTGGAGCCAATGGCCAGGTGCACTGTACTCTGTATGGGCATGAACATTTCAAGTTACAGCAAGCTTATGAGGATAGCTTCATGATAGTCACCACTTCTCCTCTAGATCGTGAGAAGATCGCAGAATACAACCTGACTGTGGTAGCTGAGGATCTGGGCTCCCCTCCTTTTAAAACCATTAACCAGTATACGATCAGGGTGAGCGATGAAAATGACAATGCTCCTGTGTTTGCAAAGCCAGTTTATGAAGTGTCAGTTATGGAGAATAATGCCCCAGGAGCGTACATCACCACAGTAGTAGCCAGAGACCCCGATCTTGGGCATAATGGCAAAGTGATATATAGATTAGTAGACTCAGAAATTATGGGCGCCCCTATCTCCACATATGTGTCCTTGGATCCAGCCACTGGAGCTATATATGCTCTCAGAACCTTTAATTATGAGATCCTTAAGAACTTGGACCTCAGGATCCAGGCAAGTGATGGAGGATCTCCCCAGCTCACCAGTAGCGCCATCATCAAGGTCAAGATAGTTGACCAAAATGACAACGCACCTGTTATTGTGAACCCTGTGTTGTCCAATGGATCCGCAGAGGTGGTCATCCCAGCCAGAGCCCCCCATGGCTTTCTGGTCACTCAGATTAAAGCTAAGGATGCAGATGAAGGAGTTAATGCTGAGCTGACTTTTAGTCTTTCAGAAGAAGGAAGGACTCTTTTTACCATCAACAAGCTAACTGGGGAGGTGTTCCTCACTGCAGATGTCAGTGATGACCTGGGACAGGTCTTCAGGACCATCATTACAGTAAGTGACAATGGCAGACCACCCTTAGCCAATACAGCTACTGTGAGTTTTCTGGTCACAGCTGCCACTCCTCCAGTAAATCATGAAGTCATGCAGCCAAGTTCTTGGGAGGAGAAAGTTTCCCACTGGGACATTCCCTTAATTGTGATCATTGTCCTTGCTGGCAGTTGCACCCTGCTCCTAGCGGCCATCATCACCATTGCAACGACATGTAACAAGCGCAGGAAGGAGAACAAGGCTGCCAACAAGACTGAAAGAGATATATCAGAGTTAGAAAAAGCAGATCAAGAAGAGGAGCTGATTGATAACCAGAAAGCCAACCTTTTTGATGCCAGACCTTTTCCTAATGCCACCCCCTTCACTGGAGCAGAAGCAACAGTCACCCCAGAGGTGCCCAGCACTGAAGACACTTTTGGAACATGTCTATATGACACTCAGAAAAGACTGAGGACCACCAACAGTGAGGTAAGAAAGCAGGTCTCTGGGATAATAAGGATGTTTGGGGTGGATGGGTTAAACAAGCTTGTAATGGTTTTCTCTCTTGTAGAATTATGCCTCCGCTCCTGGATTTGGGAAGGAGACAGGACCCACGGTGACAGTGTGGAAGGGACATTCATTCAATACCATCTCCATCCGAGAAGCAGAAAAATTCAGCGGAAAGGACAGTGGCAAGGGGGACAGTGACTTCAATGACAGTGACTCTGATATTAGTGCTGATGCCCTGAAGAAAGATCTGATTAACCATATGCAGACTGGTAAGTGAGCTCTTGTCATTTAAAACAATAGGTATCTATGTAGATATAGTGCAGAAAAGTGTTGGTTATTGCTAGGATTGACAAGACTGTAAATCTGTCTGTAAAGGTGTTCTACTGAAACCATAAGATTTGCCTGCATAAAAATCTATGTATAGTTGACTATAAGAAGCAGGAAAAAAAGAATGACACTTTTTGATTTATTCTAACTACAAAATAGGTAAATTTGGTCTTCCTGTTTAACTCATTCTGATACATTTAGAAAGAACAAAAAAACTGTGTTTATTTGTATATATCTCAAACCAAAAACATTTGAGTAAATGTAACCATTTAGGGGATTATTTTGTTTCCACCTAAAACATTTAAAGAGAGAAAAGGGTTGCAATCGTGATTTAAAGCTTCTTACTCCCTGAACTAAATAGCAACACTGATAGGGATTTTTTTTAATAATATTAATTTTTTATACACAACAGATTGGTATTCTTTTAATATGCCCCAACTATGCACAACAATAAATGGGAAAACATTTAAATAATATTACTAAATGCAATTGTTTATTTACTAGGTAAAATGCAATGTCATATCAAGGATGTTGTTACAAGTAACCATAATTCTGAATACATCTAATTATTTATCTACTTTGTGCTTAATTCATGATGTTGTATCAAAACCTTTTAAATCCCGCTGTTTCTTTTTATTTATTTATTTATTGTACATCTACATTACTAGTCCTGAAAAAAGGGAATATCTTTTTGATTACAAAATAGATTTTTTAAATAAATAAATTAGAAAGATATACATGTAGTCAAATATACTTTAGCATCTTAAAACCCCTGAATAATTATAAAGAGAACTTGGCGATGACGTCTTTCATAGTCTTTCATGTCAGTAAATGTGTTACCATTCCATTACCGACTGAAAAGTCATCCATTATATATTAAGAATAAAATAGGGGCTGATTTAGGTAAATATACAAATAATAAGGGTACTGTAAAGCTTTAGAAATATTTCAAGTATTTAAAGATAAATACTGTTATACATTCAGCAGAAAATATATACATTGTATCGGTTGCTGCAGCATAAGGGCTTGTTCAGACTTGGTAAAATCAGACGTTTTGGAGATGATTTTTAATGCTCCAATACTCTGTAGAAGATAGATCAGATTAGAAGGAATGAGTCCATTCATTGTACAGGAGGCAGGAAGAAACAGCCTTATCTGTGGGTGATCCAGATGCTTGGAGCCTTTGCCACCTCTGCCTGCTCTATAGACTTTATTGGAAAAAGATTACAACTGCTTAAAAACCTTCAGGAGTCAATTAGAGGCATTTCCTGATTTTTTTGACACCTGCAAACCGCCCCCCCCCCCCCTATGCTTAAGACAGAGGTCCTAGGTGACAACACCTCTGGGTGGGCACAGCAGAGTTGAGTATACTAATCCATTTCCATCCTTGTATGTGAGACAAATCTGACACATCAAGTGCAAAGGGGAAAGCATGGATGGATTTTATGGAACATTTCATCCCAATAGCAAAGGAGGAAATGGAAGCATGGCGTCAACAAAAGGGGTCATGATTTTTAGGGGGTTTAGTCCTGTGATGTTGTAGCAAAGAATATTTGGAGACAGGCATCCTAGTTTTATTCCAAGAGTAGCCAGGTGCATTGGTAGCCCAGATGAGGAACAAAGGGGAGCCAGGTGCAAAGATAGGCAAAGCCCACATAGGCATTTGTAAAAACTAGCATTTTAGCCTTCAATAGTTCCCAGATGTTTAGGTGTGCAGAGTAGGCAGTTGGGAGCAGTAGTGCAGGTCTGATCAAAGCCTAACAAGCACAGCAACATATATTTTATTCTAAGGATTAATGTGCCAAAAGTTTTGATACAGTTATATTTCTTTGTATAAGTGTGTTTAATATTGACCATAGTTGCTAGTTTTGTGTCTTAATTTTTATACATCGGTCATGGAATTTTATAAATGTTATACCACCTTAATGCAGGAGGGGCAAACACATAATATTTTTCATAGCATAGACACAGCCTATCAACTCATTTCCTTTTTTTTTTTTTTTTTAGGGCTATGGGCCTGTACAACTGAATGCAAGATCCTAGGCCATTCTGACCGCTGTTGGAGTCCTTCATGTGGCAGACCACCCAATGTTCATCCACCAGCAGTACACACAGGGCAGCTGTCAGTTTCCAGTTTTTGCAAAAGCACCTCTTTACCACGTGACCCTTTGCACAGAGATAACTATTACCAATCATCTCCAGCCCAGACACAGCTCCAGAAAGCAGGGGGTCTACAGAATGTCAAAGGGGCACCCAAAGACTATGAAAGCAGGACAATAACGATATCAAGATCGGGTAGACTTCCTGATCTCCAAGAAATCACCATGCCAATTTTTAAGTCCCCAGGCACCACCAGATTTGTGCCACCACATGACACTACCTGTGAACAGGATGAACTTTAGTCTAAACCAGTTTGACTCCTTTTACTGGTTTTGAAGAACCACAATCTGTGTAAATGAGACTGCATAACTCTAAGAGTTTTAAGTTATTGACCATTGTTAAATGATATATATTCTTTATTTAGGTACAAGAAGTCTTACAGCACTTCCTTTGCCATAGTTCAAATGATGTCTATTGGATTATTTATTACAAAGTCTTCCAATGTCATAATTATCAAAGATTTTTATCTTTTGTTAACAATTTTGTGTAAAAAATTAGATTAGCTTCACAACATAAGGTCTGGATTCTTGGATATCCTGTATATGTCATTGGTTATATGACGATGAAAATTATTACACTATTATTCCATTTAATATGACTGTAATTTGCAGTTGCAATTAAGAGAGGTTCTGGCTACTAATATTGCAAGTCAGTAGTATGTTTGAACACGATCAAAGGTGCTCTTCCAACTAGCTAATGACAAAATACACGTGGGATAAATTACAAACCCATGTTTTCTTCCAACAGCCAATCTGTTCAGATTTCCCTTTCCCTTCACTGGATGTTCAACACAAAGGATTTTTTTTATGGTTGGACAAATGTTTAATAGGTTAGACACAGGGTGCCTAAATGATTTACCTTATCTCATGCTTGAAAAGCCTTAAACACTATCACTAATTGCTGCTGGAGCAAATCTATTTAATTTTGTTCATTCAAGCATGCATCCTTCTCTCTAAAATTTTAAGCAGGTTGGTGTAAATTCCTGGAGCTTCAATTGGGTCCATTTGGTAGGCAAACTAGTCACCTATTTTTTACTTCTTTACAAATTTGATAGCAATGGCATTATTTTCAAGCAGTACTAAAATCTCTTCAGTTGCAAATCAAAAATATTTCCAGTGATTAAAAAACTCTCCTATTTAAATCTAATGCAAAATAGTTTGTCCATTTTCGCATATTATAGATGTTAATATATTCCCTATATTTTAAAAACTTTATTCTGCATAACCCAAAATGAGAACATTATCATCTTCATACCATATGAAAAAATATTCTGGTTATTTTTTTTTGTATTCACATTTTGTAACTTAGAACATACTTTTAATATATAAGTGTACTTGTACCTGGATAAATAGTGAACAGTGTGTGTATATTTAATATATACATGCACATTTACCCTCACTCAAACAGTGGGAGGAATCTGTCAGGATTTGATTCTGGTACTGTACAGAATGATTCAACCAAACAAACATTTTTAAACATATTCAAACATTTTTAGATCTTTTTAATGGAATTATTCAGTGCAAACCCAGAGTAATAAAATCGTGATAATTTCCCCCCAATGTGCCTTAAATCAAAAATTGGTGGAATTGCATTCCTGCCAGGTCAATACCATTTAATATTTGCAAACAATTATTGTTTGATGTCTCTGTAATTTTTATGAAATGTGCAGTATTTAATTTTTTACTGTGTTTTTGCTCTGATCTCACACATGGCTTGCCATTTGGTAGTGATGAAACATGAATACTGTGTACTTGTAAGAAGTTTGTAAATATTGGAAAATTTGTTCTATTTTTATATTAAAATGTTCATAAAATATTGCCAAAGGAAACTATGTGTATGGATACAACTTTTAACCTAAAGTCACTTGAAATGTATATGTTACAATGTACATTTTTTACAATTATTGAAAAAAAAAACCTGACTTGCAAAGTGTGACTTGTAGTTTTATGCACCAGTGGTCCATATAAAATGTTATTGCATTTTTTATTTCCGCAAATGATGTCACCATAAACACTAATAAAGTATTTGTGACTTCTGTGAAGCACTTCACTGAAAACTTTGCTCTTGAAAACTATGTCAGTACATCGAGATGCTAAAACACAAGAAACTGTTGAACTAGCAATTTAATTAGAGCCAGAAGACTGGGAATCACATTTTACAATTTATCAATCTGCTTTTACTCAGGTAAATTGTATAAGGTATAGTCATTGGGTTTGGTTTGCAAACTAATGTCCACTAAATTTCTGATACAATTAAATTGGAACCTCATGGAATATAATAAATATTATGATACAAATCTATACCTATATTACCCAGGGGCCCCTCCCCTGCAAAGAAAAGTGTATTATTTACTTTAATCCCTGGTCCCGCAGGCTGCCTCTCCATTAAATGATATACCCTACTATTAATTTATTTTAATTATTGAATTTTATTTAATTTAATTTGAAGTAGCAATTGTCCACATCATAGTTACAGTTTCTCCCCTTACATATGTTTTTTTTTTGCTTTTTTTATAGTATTAATCTTTTAAGATGGTGCATCTCTGCTGGGAAGATTCATCTTGTTTTAGGGCCGCAACTAATGTTTTTCATCAACAGTGTCAACACAAGCAGCCTGTCTACAACAAAGAACATACATTATACAAATAAATTCAAACTGATTATTTAGTAGGTAGCAGGGACTTGTACCCAGATAACCACCCCAAAAAACACAATGCCTTTTTTTGTCAACAGATGCATAACTAGAGCCTTCCTGTTCCCAATGCTACTGCTACCCATTACATGTTTAATGTTTGTGGACGCCTGACATATTGCTCTCACATGACTCAGTTACCTGGGATGTTATCAGGCACCCCAACACCCATGCCTGCGCCATTCCCCTTTTACCCTCACCGGCTAATAATAGATACACACATGTTTTGGGAAATGGCCAGATGACCGTTTACAAAAAACATTTTGACATTTTTAATTTAATTTTAATTTAAGGTTTTAATTTAACACTTTAACACTGCCATACAAAACAATATTCTTCTATACATAAAATTTTAAATTTACCAATGTCAACATCTCTCCCATATACATACCCCTCCAACAATTTTTTACACTTTATATAAACATTATCCTTACTCTACTACAGGTTGCAGGTCCTCAAAGGCACCGCCCACTCCACATATCCTTGTGAGGTCTGCGCCCTCTTTTAAGTATTTGTTCCCAGATGCAAAGTCCCATAAGCCATTTTATTACACTTTAGCCTCCTCCACTTCCCTTTTAAAGAGGTCATTTACTGTTAACCTGGAGACACCACATTGGTGGTTACCCCCACCAATCAAAAACCACCCCAAGATGCCCCCGAGGACCTTAACGACCACCAATCCAACTGCTCCCAATCAGCGCTATACCCAACCAACTCTGAAAAAAAAGTGTATGGGAGAGAAGCTCACACTTTCTCTTAATCTAACTTCATCTTCCTCCACTTTTTAATCCCTGTCCTCCTCCTCTCTCTAATTCCAAATCCTTCAACCCCTATCTCCTCTTCTATTTCCCCCTTCTTCCTCCACTTAACCCTACACTTTGCCTGATCCCCCTGGACCCTGGTTGTCCCGGCCCTGCATTTCACCCCTCCCTCGTCAGCTACAGGCTTCTCCTTTTTCTCCAAAAATTTGAGGAAAGTAGGACAAAGCAACCTGCTGTTTGACATCACTGGCATCTCCAGGCTTTCCCACTTTAGGAGCAGGGGCAAGGTAAAGTAAAAAGTACAAGAGGTAAGTGATTATGTGTATGTATGTGTAAGCAGTATGTGTGTGTGTACACACTGCATTTATGTTTGTGAAAAAAATGTGTGTGTATGTTTGTATGAATATACAGTTTGTGTCCATACCTATGTGTATACAGTATGTGTGTATGTTTGTGGGTGTAATAATGTACTAATAATAAGGCGATAATGTGAATTGTATTAAACATCATATAAGACACATTGGTTTGTATAAAATACAGGTAAACAACTTAGGTTGATCCCGAGGTAATTTCACTGGGATGTAACACCTATTTCCTAGACACAGATATCCCTAACTGCATAAGTATTGTAATTGCTAATAACGTGTCGTATCCCGAAGCGTTTCGCCTATTGGCTTCTTCAGAAAATCTTGCAATAAACGTACTTGGATAAATAGTACATGGATCAATGTTGGAGTTATGTAGTGGTTCCTATGCTTCTGCATGGTAAAGTGTGTAGTAACAAATGGAGACTCTGATGTTATTGGTTGATATTTTGACTAACAAATTGTTGAAGGTTTAAATAAGCCCATAACAATAGTCAGTGTTGCTTCAATTAGTCCATATTATGATTTGTTGCTTTAAATAATGTGATTTTTTTGCAAGATAGTATTACTGGCTATAATCCCATAGGCCTTTATATATAATGAATTTTCTAACACAAATATAATCAAGAATGTATTTCTAAATGCTGGCAATAATGTGATAAATTATGACAAATAGGAAACAAGCTGAGCCAAATCAGATTTTCTAATTTATGGGCAAATTGGTGGATTGAAAATTGATTTTCTTCCGTTTTAGAATTATTCTTTCTATTACTTTCAGATTTTTTTTAACCTAAAGCTTCATACACAAAGACAAACAATTGAAAAACAGGCCAATTGCAATTATATGTTTTAGCAATTAGTTTAATAACGCTTCTCTGTTTTTTAACTACTAAATATGTTTCCATGCTAATGACTGTGATTTAGTGACGGAACAACTTG
>NC_092858.1:49110662-49113343 GCF_032062135.1 Pyxicephalus adspersus | reverse complement strand
AATATTTTCCCTGTTGAAACAAATTGAAACATTTTTTTTGCCTTCCTCAGCATCAACTATGTCTATAGGGTTTTTATCTGAGATATATTTATTTCCTTTGTGGTTGAACTTGATAGACTTATGCCTTTTTTCAATCTAACTGACTATGTGACAGCAGCATCTTCACCTAGTCCTCTTCTGTGTACAGGGTCTTTAGCCATCTTGATTTGCCACGCCAAAATGGCATAATCCCTGTGATAGGAAATTATTCCTTACAGCAAAAAGACCTGGTAATTGATTAAGGGTACTTAAAAATGGCACCCATGTATGGCACCATATAGAACTTGAAAAAGAACTCAAAATCATCAGCACTGCAAAATACAGAATTCTTCTGATCATCTGTCCTGGGATAGGGGGTTCAAGTCACATTAGTCCAAGCTTCTATGGAGTTTTAGTTCATAGTGGGTACAACAAAGGATATTTTGTCAAGCATGGCCTGGGGACCATGGAGGTGGACAGATTTCAGTGTTAGAACATTGCAATTTTGTAGAAAATATGATTTTAGAAATTATTATTTAAAAGGTTACCATATTGGCTATTCCATGTTATAAAACACCTGCTATAATACAAAACCATCTTATTAGTTCTCATGTTATAAAAAATACTACAATAAGTTAAATCTATATTAGATAGATTCCCCTGATATAAAGACTTTATATGATTGCCTTTCCAGATTATAAGTGAGTGTTAAAATAGAGATTGCTGCATTAAATGATTAGTGATGATACGGTATAAAACCCTCTGCTAGGGCATTGATTCTCACCCAACTGGTACTGCATATGAAAGAAAAGTTCTTCTCTGACTTCTCTTAGGTTTGCTCCTAATTTCAGTTATTTCATGTGGCTTGCTGTATTTGTATTTTATGGTGTTACTTCACTTTAGTGTGTGCCATCAAGTTATAAGAATATTAGTCATGTTGAGAATTTGCATGTACAAAAAATGGAGTGAGCGACCTCACTTAGTCATCAGTCTGGAAGGGAATTTTCTGATCATGTATTAACAATGGGTAAAAGTTGTGTGGTTTGCCGCAGTGTTTCCACTTCTAAAAGTTGTCTTTTCTCACAACACTCAAGTCCAATCTAATTTTGGTTTTAGATATAATGGCAAAATATTAGTGACCAGGTTTCAATGCTGCCTGTGTTTCCACTGAGTAAATATTTCCCTGTCAACAAACAGCTGGAAATAAAGTGACAAAGTCATTGTTCCCCTACTAAAAAAAATGTTTCTTCATTATTTTTCCTCTCACCTCCTGTCCCTGGTTGTTCTACTCATCAGGACAGAAAATGAGGGGGAATTTCAGAAGGGACAAAGACAACAATAAAAGGCTTTGCAAGATTTTCCTATTTTAGATTATAAAAAACGATCCCTGGAGATGTTGCAGATCTATGGGATGGTTTCCTTACTGACATTGTACATTTGCTTAACAGTCATAATATATGCATATTGTTTGTAATTCATCATAACACAAACAATAGCAACATCACATCTGTTAGGTCATTGACTGCAATGAGAACCGATCTGATCCTGTAAATGATGCAATCGTGGAAGCTTGCCAGGGCTTTATCTGGGCATCTTGGCTCCAGCTGGTTAAGTGGTTTTAAACTTAAAAGCAGTGTGTAAAAAAGATGTAAAATAAAAATAACTTTTTTCATAAATTGTGCACCCTTGGGAGTAAAAGCTCGCAGAATTCCATATATTTTATACCTTTTTAGAACAAAATAAGGATTATAAAATAAAAAAATAAGTAATGCTAGATGGATTGCACAATTCTTTATAGCACTGAAAAAAAGCAATACCTTTTTGCAGTCATTCCCTTAGGGCTTTGTTATTTAGAACTTTCTATAGACATCAGTTCAATTCCTGTGTTGTAAGCACAAGTTTGATGAAATTGGGAATACTGATCCCTGTGGTAAATGGTTTATCAATAAGCAAAGACTTTTTCTCAGTTGAAGGGCCATTAACACAGAGAGGAAAATATTCAGCCAACAATTCTATGCCTAAAGGTGACAGTGGGAGTTCATATTGTCCTGACCATGTGAGGTGATGGTGTGCTAGTATTACCACAATAACTATTAAATACACATTTTGATTCTTCTGCTAATTAGACCATGAAAGCAGCTGGCATTTTATTATAACAATGTGAAAACTAGGCCAGCACACCATTGTAAGATGTAAACGGTATGTCGCTTACATACTGTGCAATGATGATATTTAGTGTTTATTGGAATTACTTCATTGAGGGAAAAAACTCCAAAAAATCCACACACCACTATTCAAATGAATGAAGAGGTAATTGCAATTGATTAGCGCACACATGCGCCCTGTTCTGTGCGCAGCTCTAGTCCATTTTACAGGTCAGTTTGAATCTTTAATGCTTGGTGTTATTTTGTGTGTTACTTTTTTATGTTACATTCCACTCCATCACAAACTTGCTTAATTTATAGTTACATTTGTTGCACTTGTTGTTACTTTTTCTTTTGGTTGCAACACTGCAAAATTTCTATCAAGCTGGATATACACTAAGTGGCACTTTCTAATATGTCATCACACAATAATATGACTGTAAAAAATATGTGAACAAACATTTGTGACCTGAATAAAATTTAATTCTAGTTTGGCTTTAGAGAAATCAAATATTTTAG
>NC_092858.1:49067946-49109513 GCF_032062135.1 Pyxicephalus adspersus | reverse complement strand
AATGTGAAGCAATATGGTCCAAAAAGCCCTCTTTGCCTATTTCTTCTTATAATTTCTCTTTTCTATGTATATGTACACACATCTAAATGCAAACATACATGTTTTTCTTTAAGTGCACTCATGTCTTTACACACATGCATGAGTACACATGAAGTAAAACAAGCAATATACACAAAAAAATAAAAACTTACCTGAATAAGGACTGTGCAAAAGTGCCAACTGATAAAACACAGTTCAGGCGCACATAGCGGCTCTGCCTTGGCGCACAACTATGCCGTACATACTTTTGAAGTTTGACGCACAACAATGCGCATCAAACAACTGAATTTTAACAAGACCATTGTGCTGTTTTTTAGCCTTTCAAAAAATTCTGAGAAATGAACAGTTTAAAAACAATCACAATTGACATTTTAATCTGTATGTCCTGGGAGATTGGAAAGCAGATCACAAACAACAAACGTAACAACAAAAGACAAACGACAACATTTTACAAACAACTTTATTCAAAAGAAACATTTGCTAGAAGGTCACATTAAAATATAAAAAAACATAAAAACAAAAAAAAAAACACTAAATTTACATGACAAAAAAAATAAAAAGAACAAACAAAACACATGTAAACCCACACTTCTATGTAAAGCCAAAATAGTTCAAAAATGGCCCAACAAATATTGCATTTATTATTCAAAAAATCTGGGAAAATCTAGTCTGATGGCAAAGCCGAGGTTTAGCCTGCTGAAAGTGGCAATATTTACCTCCAGGCGGCTCCTCCGACGCGTGCGCGTCAAGCTTCCGATTTGGCTTGATGAATCAGGCTCCCCATCTCCAAGGCTGGAGAAGATACACTTTCATTGTGACGCTGGATGATCCAGCAAACCTGGAATGGATTTCTTTATTGTCATTTTCTATTTGCTAGCAAATGTTTACAATCCTGACCCAGATCCATTCCAGGTTTGCTGGATCATCCAGCTTCACCAATGAAAGTGTATCTTCTCCAGCCTTGGAGAGCTTTAATAAATTAGACCCTTAGTGTGTGCAGAATAAAATATAATCTGCAATTGAAATGTAGGCAGGTTGCAACAAAAATAGATATGAGCAGCAGCTTTAGTAGAAAATATACCAAGAACACCAAAGAACACAACATAAATCCCTGCCTGGCACTCACTATACCTATTAGTCCCTTTCTGTAAAGGAGGTAAACTTTTAGTCGCACTCCAGAAAATATAAACTTGATTTACATATAAGGCTGCTATTACACAGCACCCTTCTTTGTCAGAAGACTCCCACAAGTCTTGATAAACATATTGGGCCTGATTTAATAAAGCTCTCCATTACTGGAGGGGATAGACTATCATGGGAGAACCTGTATGATTTAGCAAGCCTGGAAAGGATCTGGTCGAAGCTTCTAATGCACAATGATAGAAGCTCACAGTGTGCATTTATTCAGAGAAATCAATACAGAATTGGAGCAAATACAGTTGTGCACAAATAAAGGTAAGGCTGAAGTTCACCTTTTTTTTTGTCACAAAGCAGAACCTTCACCATCATCAATTCAAGCTCCTGTGCTTTGCCTTCAAATCCCTCCACAGCTCTTGTCCCACTTACCTTTCTGACCTGATAGTAAAATACACCCCTCTTCGCTCCTTCAATGACCTACCAATGACTTCCTCGCTCATAACCTCATCAAATGCATGGCTTCATGACTTTTTTAGAGCTGCTCCGACTTTCAGCAATGGTCTTCCTTGTCCCATTTGGCTTGCTCCTACTTTCTGCTCATTTAAAGGGGTCTTAAAACCCATCTTTTCGAACTTGCCTACCCGTTGTCTTCCTTTGTCTTTTAAAACCCTCACTACTTACCCACAATTCCATTTGTCACCTCCTATTGTGTGATACTTCCCCTACCTCCTAGATTGTAAGCTCTTCTGGGCAGGGTCCTCTCCTTCTCCTGTGTCACTGTCTGTATCTGTCTGTCATTTGCAACCCCTATTTACTGTACAGGGCTGTGTAATTTGTCGGTATATATACAGTAAATATGGTTAATTAATTTTATTAATCATGTTCAAGGTAAATTGGTAGTCCTTTACAAGTGATATTTGATACTCTTCAAGAAAGTTCAATGGCTTAAACATTCTCCCTAATTTGAAAAATATTTAAAATTTTATGCTAAATATGACGGATTTCATGTATCTAAATAGGAAATTTGAAGTCTAATACTTATAGTTGTCAAAGAGAACAGAAGTATAGATTACGACATTCATTATTTTCTCGAAAAGGAAAACAAGAACAACTACAACAACTCAAATATAGATGGTTTTCTGTAAATGTAACATACATCTAAAATAATCTCTTTTTTATTTTCTCGATTTTACAAATATCTAAATATCTCTTTTTAAAATATAATCTCTTTTTAACTAATCTGAGGAACTGTAAGCGAGAGGTCACAGCTGAAATTGCTGCTCTAGGCCACTGCACAGATGCCTTAGAAAACAAGCATGATAACTTGGCCTCAGCTCTGTAGCAGTTGGACCATAAATTCACTGACCTAAAATCTGAGAATGCTTCTATCAAAGCTCAAATGGAAGATTTTGACAATCCAGGGACACAAATTAACCTCAGAATTAAAGCTCTTTCAGACTCTGTTTACAGCATAATTGAATGCCTAACCCATGTTTTTCAGTTCATTCTTCTATATTCGCCTATATTCTGATGCCAAACTAATCTGTATTGAGACAGTGCTTAGGGCACTTCACCCTTGTCCTGCTACATAAGTCATTTTGGTCACATTATTCTCAGGCATACAATCTAGCCATTACCAATCGCCAACAGAGCTATACTTTCAATGGCTATAGCATTCAGATATATGGCTTATCCCTCATCACGCCAATTTAGTAACATCAATTTAAATGTCTTACATTCTCTTTGGATTTCCAAATTTGACAGGTCATCCAAAGGTCCTTTCATCATCTTCATTATATCTACCACTTGTTCCATACCCAGAATGGATTAAACTAACCAACATGGTTTGTAGGAAAATACATTACAGATTCTCACTATTTGTTATTGGTTTACTGGGTTTCTTCTGACTTTTTCTTTAAGGATGATTTCTTGACTTGAAGGCCAATAAAACTTTCTCATGTCTGGCTTGGGCACCATATCTGGCCTTGCAACTTTGTAGTAGCCTTATATCTGAATATTGCAATTACCAACTTGTACATGCGGGTCATTAAAACTAAAACATGCTTATAGTGAATCTATTTTCATATTTGTTGCCATGGTAAGGGCACTATCTGTGTGGAAGCAGATAAAACATGGAGTTAGGTTAATTGGCACTCCCCAAATTGACCTTAGACTGTATTAATGACATATGACTATGGTAGGGACATTGATTGTGAGCCCCTTTGAGGGACAGTTAGTGATATGGCAATGGACATTGTAAACCGCTGTGCAATATGTCAGTGCTATAAAAATACTGGATAATAACAATGGTTTGTTATAATAACTTGTGCTGCTTGCTACATTTTGCATTTTTAGATAATCTTCTATGCAGAATTGATCTATTGTTGTTAAACTTTGAAATTTACATTAACAAGTTTACATTTACACAAAAGTGTTTAACAATCCTTAGAATTTTGGTTCTTGCGTGCAGACACAAAAATAATTAGGCCCAAATATTTTTTTTCATACACAAAATCTATTTTGTGCTCTGTTATATAAAAGATACCTATTTTCTCTTCATCTCCCCACTCAGCCTTCTTGAATAAAGTTTTTCCCAACATTTTCTATACCAATGCCATGAAGAAGCAGATGGCCATTTGTATTCATTTTTAAATGTAAAAAAAAATTATTTAGGGAGCCTATAGTGGATGTCAATTCCGAATCTGAGAGAAGTCTAAATCAGCTCTTTTAGCTAATATTAATACATTTCTAAAAAAATAAAAATGTTTTATTTCTGACAGCAATCTCCTGTTAGATGTCTTCTAAGAGGGCAACATTTTACTAGAAGACAACTGGAACAATACTCAGAATGAATTCCACCACAGCAAACCAATATTAGTCATTTGCTATAGTGCATTCAATGTAGTACCAAACTTTTTAGATATCTTGAAATATAAACATAAAACAGCTAACAAAAACACTTTTATTCAATTCCCATTATTTTATAATACACTGGACCAATTACACTTTCACTCCATACTTACACTGACCTTTAACAGTGTAAAACCTTCCTGGCAAAGAACTGACTGCATCTTACACATTCCCTTAAATCTAAAATTTCAATGCAGCAAAGTGCATTGAAAACAACTTTATAGCAAACTTCCAGAAGGGAACATAAACCTCCTTTGCTTTGAGTGACTTTTGAAGAGGTGCTCTTGGATATTTAATTTCTTTATGTTCTAGACAGAAATCATGACTGTGCAATGTAAAAGACATTCACATCAATCTCAAGAATATTTGATTGCCCCTATTCGCAGAACTTCAGTCATTTACAAAAAAAGCCTTTGACCTAATTTGCAAATGTTGCTTATTTTGAAGAGAATGAGTAAGACCATGTTCATAAGGGCAGTAAGTAAAGTAGTACTGCTCTGGTTCACTGCTTTTAACTAAAACTAAAATATTGAAGGGGACAGGTGTACTTTAAATTTTAAAACCATTGCAGAATTCTAGGGATATAACTTGCATGTAATTATGGTAGTCATGAAAGTGTTATTCTACATACAGAATTGCTTCTTCCACAAAAAGAAGCGTCTTACTTTGGTAAAAACACATTTCCCTCCTTTGGACTCAGAAAGGGTTGAAGAATGACACAAAACACTCAGGCATTGATTAATCAAACATTAGTCCACATCTTTATTGGATGTGTATAATGGTCTTAAACAGCAACAGCTCCAACAGCTAGATCACAATACTCAGTTTACCCCATATAATGTAACTGGGAATAGTCAGACAACGAGAAAAGCTGGCATTTCTTTACATATATCAAAAAAATCAGCACTAAAGTCTATGATATCTGTAAATACTCATTATACACGGCTCTCACCCACTCAGATTGATGTTACATACACTCTTACTTTCCTAGTTTATTTTGGCAAAACAGCTTTGTTATACTAAACTGTTAAAACATGCACTTATTAGTATATTATTTTTTGTACCAGCTGCTTTCATTCTCATGTTCTGTCAGGGCATAACAGCCACAGTTCTCATTATTATCAGGTTACTCCAACCCAGAACAATTGAGGGAAGCAGGATAAAGGACATTCACAAGGGCACGTGTACATCCACAACACATTTCTTCAGTATTCCATGTTTTTGTATTTATTTTGCTAAAAAAATGATTAACTCTTAGGTAGCTCTCTAGTAGCAATGGCAAATGAAAGCCTTGCTATCCCTGCTACATTGGTTGAGCTATTCTGAGCTCAAGTTGTAACTTGGAATTTGTTCCAGTCTGACAAATACCTGTAGCAGAGCTCGGCCAATCCCGAAGCTGGAAAATAATAGCTGTCATCATCTGCTAGTGAGATTGGCTGAGCCCTACCACACCTGTCATTGATGGACATAGTTCATCTCAATAAAGAAATGCAAACTACAACTCCAAATTTTGGAATCTGGTCAAATTTCTTTAATTCTTCTATTCCCATTCACTTCACCTTATTTATACTTTCTTGCTTTCTAAAATAAAGGACAACATCAAAGGCTTTAGTTTTATCAATTTTATTGACTGTAAAATGCATACTTCCTGTAGTGCAAACATATATCTTCTAAAAATGAGTTCATATTTCCTTTACTTTGATCCGCAAAGCCAAATATCTAATACCTACAGATATCATGAACATAGAATTTCAGGAAAAAGTGCTGGTTTGGCTGATAATTCCTTGTATTGTGTGGAACATGTCAGAGAGTAATCATAAAGTCAAAAGAACTATCTATCTGGTTGAACAAAGCCAGAACTGAAAAACCTAGCAAGTGTCAAGCAGAAACCCCAGTGAGTTTCAGCTTTTGAAATGTCTGTAGAAGCATACAAATGTGAATATGTACCAAAAAAAATGTCATAATGCAAAAAAAAGCACAAATCAAGTGGGAGAGAGTGATTTATGTCCTTGCTTTATTAAACCATATGTTCTGGTACAATTTCAGTAAAACCTATACAAATGGCATTTCTTGCTAGACATGTACATTTGGTGTTCTGCTAGCAAAGCCATCTGAAGCTATGTGAAATTACATTGTACAAGCATGGCAATGAATTCCATAAGTTAAATAAAATGTGACAAGCATCAGTACTGAAGCTATCCTTGTTTTGAGATAATAGTAAAACTGATAGGGTTTGATGTTTTAATCGAATGTATTTCATATTTGTGCATAACATTATGAATATTGTCCATTTCTTAACTGCTGCAAAAATTAAAAAGACAAAACATCTAGCTCCACATATAGTATATTTGTATAGTAACGAATTGTAAATTTCTCTATAGTAACAAATTGTAAATCTTTACAATACCATGTTTGGTTTGTATGGTACAATGGAAAGGGGAAAGCCTTAGGTAAAGCGGACATATCACCAAAATTCTTACGTTACATAAAACCCTCTACAGAAAAAAAAAAGGTGAATCGCGCCACGGTGATAAAGCCCCATGTCATGCATCTCAGGAGGCTTCTGGCTGCTCCTTCTGCACATGCCTGATCTCAGGCATGCACAGAAGGTGCTTTTTCTTCAATGGGGGAAAACTATGCAATGCGATAGGTGTAAAACAGTGCAAGTAGTAATATTCGACAGAGCACAATGGCACTTACCAATAGTGTTCACAAAAATCTATTAATAGAAGAGATGTACAATAACAAGTGTTCATATCACATTATCAGTACTTACCCCTTTGTTCTCAATCTCACGGTGACACCTGCGCTCTAGTTCCTCCCACCGCAACGTGCTAAACCAGAGGTCAGCAAACTTTTTTAGCTACTAGGTCATTTTAGGAGGTCAAGAAGGCACACTAGGCCGGACTCTCTCTCTCTCACTGATGGTTCCACCCCCCACCAGGAATGCCCCTGAAGGGAAATCCCTCTCATCCACAATCCATAAGGAGGAGAGAGAATGTCCCCTTACACCGGCGGCGGAAGTGTTAACGTCGGCCACAGTAAATAGGGAAGGGAGGCATAACAAGGAGGCTCCAGAGCCCCATGAGGCACCAAAACCGCGGGTTGCTGACCCCTGCTGGATGGCATTAAACTGTTCGAACAGGGGGGCGTTAGGCTGGAACGGACTAATGGGTAGGCCATATCTGGCCTAAAGGCCAGAGTTTGCTGACCCCTGTGCTAAGCTATAATCTTCATCAGTCACCTGTTACCCACCGGTCATAGTGGGACACATAGTGGCATGACACCACTGCTTGTGTTTTGACCAGGAGACTTCTTGACTCTTTGGAAACCACGCTTGGTTAGTCGCTTTTCCATGTATGATCTTGGCTCTGTTATCAGAACTGCTCCAGAAATTGGACTCATGCTACCTTTGCTATCACAGTGGACCTGCCTGCCAAGCAAGAGTTCTGGTCATGTGCCAATTCTTATTCTCCAGAGGTGCTTCCTTGCATACCTGGGAGCAACTGAGTGCTGTCGGGTCAGGGATTCATTTAATATGACTTTAGTTATTGTTCAGTTTCCAGCCCTTGTAAGATACACAAATGGTGTATGTGTGTGTTGTAGATGATATTTGTAAGGCATTTTTAAAATAGAGTAATAAAAGTTACATTTTATTCCAGTGGCTTAAATGGACATATGGTTTGCAGCACATCACATGAGCTTTATTTTATGAAAGAGGATTTCCACATAGTGACAAATTCCAGTTATTATAAATATATTAAGGTTGGTGTTATAGTTGAAATAAATAAAGTAGAGAGTGAGAGGCAGCAAGGGAAACCCACGCCTCACTGCCTCTCCCTTCAGGCTAGAAACGTATGATTTGATCTTGAATTTATGGTTCTATTGCTTAGGTTCTCAAAACGACCAGTGGATTATATAGTTCTATATAAAGACATTAAAAAATATAAAGGCAAAATATATGTTATTTGCTTTTATATTGATGTATTTTATATTGAAGTACTGTATGTCATTGGAATTAAGTATTTTGATGAATCACAGTGAAAAACTGTTGAAAAATACAGTCAAAGTCAATGCATTTTTATGTCCTATGTAGAGATGCATTCTACAAGAGAATGTCTGAACAAAAGATTTTCTTAAGGACATATCCAAAGAAAAGTTTCAATGTGGAGAATCATAACAAGATGAGGAAAAGTTAATAGCATTCTAGTATAAATAAATGTTACAGAAGTGATTAATTTAATACTTCTGGGGCATATGTACAGTAGCTTTTTCATGAGCAAAATATTGTCAGTTAAAAAATACAACTCCTTCAGATATGGGTGCTGGGCTTCCAGGAATGACTAGTTTAGCACTATTTAAAGAATATAAAACCTGTAAATCAAAAGATCATTAAAACCTAAACATGGAATTTAAACAAATGCAGTATTAGTAACTTACTTTTTTTTTTATTATTCTTATATTAGTTACTAATATTAGTTTTTATTAAAATTATAACAAGTGATTATACCATAGAGGCCCTTGATCAGGAACTTCTTTTTATAATGTGACAACTCTCTGTTCTATTTTCTTGATTGTGCTCCTCCAATGTCATTGTTGTCATCTTCAGAAAGTTAGCCTTGACACAAAAATTTGCTGCACAGACACTGCAGGATAATAAGCATGATAATTTTGAAGATTGCAACTGTTATACAATACATAGTGCTTTAGTAAATAATTGGCATTGATTCGAGGTTTAAAATACTTACATGTCTAATGTACCAACCTTCTGCATAAACTACTTAGTACCAAAATACATTATTATTTTGCATTTCATTATTTTTATTTACATTTTTTAACATGGAAAAAAAAAAAAGAACATAATCGTTTTGTTACATATTATGCCCCTACTTGGGCCTACATACTTTTTTCAACTATTGGAACAAAAAAAAATAATTAAACAACATTGACATTTCACGGAACATGCACACAAAACAAGATGTCAGTTCTATCTTGGTTTAAACTGCTGAGCTTGGTCTGAGGCCTACATAAAATTTACTGCATTGGTTTTATTATTTAGGCCTGTCAAGCCTTCACCTTTGAGCTTTGGGTAGAACTGACTGACACATGAAGGAGGGAAGGAATGGAGGAGAGAAGACTTACACCATAAGCAAAAAGATATGAAATTATGTCCATTTAGCTGGACCTACAAGTCATCCAGGGTTCCCAAATTCAGTCAACTTTATTATTGAAGGTATGAGTCAGCCTGTCATTTACCGTGGCTCAGTTTATTTTGACGAAAATTGGGTCCAAGGGAATTACCGTCATCTTCCATGCTTTGGCAAGTACATTATCCTTTAGAATAAAAATAGTGAGTGCTGGAAAAAAAGAAAACACAATTCTGCTCTCAAGTTTTAAAACCTGAAGCCCAGGCAAAGTCTAAGAAATTAGGGTACAGTAGGTATATTCAGATATGGGAAGGATAGGTGCTGCCTAAATATCTAGTGTTGCAGTTAGTAAAAAAAAAAATCAACAGCTACAATATGCACATTACTTCTCAGTACCAGGAGCCCTGCACTAAAACTTACAGAGCCACATTTCTCGTATTGAGAACAAATATACCACATTTTGTTAAACAAATGAGTTTCATTCAGCAGTAACTTACTATTAAGAAAGCTATATTTGCAACTCTTGCTATACCCAAACACAATCTAACAATTTATTGTCATTTTTTTATTCACACAATCAGAAAAGAATATCTACTGATTTACATTTATTTTGCAAATAAAATAGTACTAAAAGTATTCAATGTATCTTTACATGATCCTTAACTTTAAACAACAAGCACATTCTTTTTTTTATTTATAAAGATACATTCCGATTCTGTTTGATAGTTTTACTCTTTCATAATATTTATGTATTTCTCCTCTAAAAATATTGATTTATATAGCAAAATGTATTTCTCTGTTCTGTGTCAACATCAAATAATATCACATTATTTACTGTATGCAGAGAGGAGGAATTAGATAGGAGAATCTTTGTGAGTTTACCATAAAATTGGATCAGTTGCCTATTACACACGAATCCATAGACACCTGACCCACTTATAAAATATTTTTATAGTGCATCATTACAAGTGTTGTAAACATTGCATTCTATCTCCCGCTCCTGGAGATTCAAAAGCATCATTTCTGCTTAGCACATAAAACACCATCAGAGATTTTCATGCAGAATTTGCTCCAGTTGGCTGCCTTTATATCAAGAATAATAGCTTCCTACTCTGAATGTACCAGTTTGGGAGAACATTAAGTGGAAATCATTAATTCCCAAGGTTTTCAGAAGAATAGCCCAAGACTACACATGCTACATTCAAACTGCAGCATCACAGATCGGAAAATAAAAAAAGCACAACACAGAAAGACCAAGGGAGCAACAACTTCTCTGTAGAAGTGCAAGTACATTCAGTGTAATAAATCCTACATTCATTAAATCTGCGCCGAGTATGCAACACACTCTTCTGTGCCTGATGATCATAATGTGTGAGGGAGAGACTGCTTAGATACTGCTACACATAAACATGATAATGTTTCTCTGTTGGTTACTGCTGGAACATCACATTAATGTTTTACTCAATTAAGAGATGGAATGCCAAGGGGCATGAGGGTTAAAGGAAACAGTCTGGGCTTTAGTGGTACAAAATAAAATGCAGCATATTGGATGTCTCAAATTAAACAATTCCCACTGATCAGGATTTTAAATTATTTCATTAACTAAATGGAGTTTTTATATTCAGTTCTGCTTACTTTTGAAATTTAGAGGCTTCAAATGTCTGATCCACAAAGGTCAAGCACATTCTGACAGTAAGGGCAATCAGCGTTCACTGGCCCTCGCCAGCAAGATAATCCTGGCTTGTTTATTTATGTATGTCTACATGCCTGGGCATCTCGGGGACAGTGTTGTAGGAACTGTGGCCATAGCTAAGAAGAGGCCTCTGCATCGAAGGTGCCATTGCCAGATCCATCCCCAATTTGTTCCTCTAGTCTTTCCAGCCTGCAGTGTATAAGAGTTACTGGCTTGCAAAGGGGATCAGATAGATGCAATAAGGAAATGAAGTATGGAGCAATGGCACTTTCCACCCATCCCTTGGGCTTGATAATTACATCACTTTACATAAACAAGAGCTGAGGTTACACCAAATGCTACTGCTATTTAATCAAAGAACTTTACACCCATGCTCTCTGTATATTAGCTGCAGGCTATGATGCCAAAGTCCGAGGCCTGCACTGAGTGTCAGCTCATATTGCTGCACCATTGCCATATGGTTGACCAATGAGCAGGTAAATAAGTATACAAAAAGCATTTTGAATCATTTCTTGCACCAGGCAACTGATAAAAAATGTAAAGAAAGGAATGCTATAGAATAAGAATGTAAAAATTTATAAAAAGAAATTTTTTAAAAAAAATACAGAATAAATCTTCCAATGAACTGTATTTAACTAAATAAAATATAAATTTAGTGTAACATAATATAAGTATTCAATTTTATTTTAATTGCAGTTTGATTATAATTTCCAGTGCCTACACTAAGCGAGGCCTTGTTGCTGATTTATGTTAAGGTTCAGATCTACGTACCACTAAGAGTTACAGTCTGGCATAACATACAATAAAAATATGCCTCCGTTATTACCCAAAAAAATGTCTTCCATGTAAAAACACAATTGTCCTACTTCACAGTACAATAATGATGATAACAGCCATCATTAGGTTAGGACAGATCCTGTTTGGAAGTTGATAAAAAAAACAGATGCTAACAGATCATTTCATTGGTAAGGATGAGTCTTCTAGGTTTGTTTACATGGCAAAAAGAAGCTTATCTCCTATTCTCTTTACATCACAAAATCACAACAGGAGCCAAATGCTGCATACATTCAGTCAGGGTAAACACCAATGAAAAGTGAAAGTAAGTCCAAGATAAAGTTAAGTTAAACATTTCAAGGACTTCGCATAAAAAGGAATCTGTTCTTGGAAGTATTAATGATGTGAAAAATCTATTGTGGCATAGAGCAGATTTTAAACTTCAAACAGACCTATCTCCACAATTTTTACTTTTATATACAGCAAAAAAGTGTTTTTTTTTTCCTTAAATAACTTTTTTTAGAAAAAAAAGGGGGGATGTCCTTTCCTTCTGTCTTTACTGCCACGGCTGTAAAGACCGCATGGGAGTCCATAACCTCCTGGGAAACATGACCTATGGATCAGCTTCGGGCTAAAGATACATAAGCGGAAGTCAGAGCAGAAGTCAGAAAATGAAAGAATGTGGCAGCACTCGGCAGCTTTTTAGAAATATTATGGCACACATATTTTTATTAAATATTTTGCACTTTTGTTATACAATTATAGTTGCATAGTTAAGCAATAATATGGAAAGTTTTAATATTTTTTTAGAAAGCACAATAAAATTGTTGCAGTTCTCAGAGAAAGTTATAAATATAAATATATATATATATATTTGCTTTTTTACTTATTGTAGTGATTCATATCTAAACCAATGCTCAGGGTATGATGGACAAAACATAAAGCTTCATAAACGATTTTTTTTATTTAAAGTCAACTCTTTTTTATCTTATATTTTGCATAAATTAGGTGATTTTTCCATTGAGGGGATTTTACTTCTTGTCTTGTGGCTTTAGAAGAAAACCGTGAAGTATATTTATAATGTGAGAAAAATCATGTTTAGACAGTTTTCACAGAAGTGTCCCCATTGGAAGATAACCCCTTCTTTTACCCTCACTTTTTTATCAGTGATGTTGGGTATCAGTAAAGTAAGAGTAATTCTCCCTAATGGGGAAATAGACAGCAATGGCAACCTGACAGTGGTTCCAACTCTAACCAATCTAACCGCTTCATCCAAAACCTACAAAATTGCCCCTAGTTACATTTAAGTTTTTAAATATATACTTACTAAATAATTTTAATTTTATTTTATTTTAAGAAAAAAAAACCCAAAATATGGATTCAGAGTATTGCATTGTAACCTCCACCATACATCAAAATATGGGACTTTATAAGGCAGTTAATAAAACAAAACCCAATTTTTATTTCAACATTTAAAATATTAAAACAAAACTCTTTTGTACTATTTAAAATTCCAAAAATAGATCATAAGTGCATGATTTCACACAAATAAGGTATTTTCCTACATAATATCACAACAATATGACAGTTTTGACGCGTTTCACGGATAAATCTGCTTCTTCAGGAAACAATGTTTGAGACCTGGTATAATAAATCACAATTTATATTTTCAACAAAAACACAAATGGTGAATAATAAGTAATACCAGTATGTTCTGTGCTGTATTACATAATCTGTCCACCCTATTTGTGTACTGCATTGTAACACACACAGTATATCCTCCCACTATACCTGGTTGGAGGACCCTTAATCTGGGACCTGAGAACATGCATCTGTCTGTTTAGGTGGTAGTTATATGTTTTACTGCTTCAAAAGAGTAAAAAATGCATTCAGAAATTCACTGTGAATAAAACTCTTTTCTTCTGCCACTAGGAACTTCCACACTAGTGGCAGAAAACCACGCCGGCCACATTAACAAAGTTATCAAACTAAATGGTGGACACTTGACATACATATGCTCCTGAAAGTTAGCAGAAGAAAATACTGCCCATTGCACAGTATTTTGTTTTTGGTAACCACACCTTGGTGTTGGCAGCAAAAAGAGAGACAAATGAGGTTACCGGTGTAGAGTGACTTTTTATAAAATCTCATTAGTAGTTAACCAAACCTAAAAGCATTATACTGTTATGGATGATATTAGACTCCCATAAATTTTTCATTCATATATCCTGCCCAGTGCAAGGTACAACTAACTTCTCAAATATAGATAGTTATTCAACTCGGCATATATGTTATTGTTAAGAAAGCCCTAGCCTCAAGCTGCGTTGTATATGTACTGCAGGTGTGATGTTTCTGTTTGAATTTCTTAATGCACTTTTTCATTGCCAAGCTTTGAGTGCCATTTCATCAATGTTGGAAGCATTTGTATATTGTTGATGTGCATTTTGTTATTGCATCTGTATATGGTTTTTGTTAGTACTGTTGAAATATCCCTTTAGAACAGAGGCAATTCTAGGAGCCAGTATGTGAATACAGGAGATCACCTATCACCTAATATTTTTGCTTTGGATATTTACACTTTGGATATTTTTTCTTTTATGATTCTATATATGTGAATGATAGTATAAGGTTATGTTTATTAGTTTAATGATTTATTTTTTGAATCCAAAGCATGTTGAAAGTGATTAAAATTGCCACAAAATTACCATATATGTAAGCAGCATGAAACTGAGCTCAACAACAATAAACCTAATGAACTGCATTTATTTTACCATCCATACTGTTACCGGGCATCCTCTTTCTTTGTTTTCTGCTAGCTAATCACAAAATATCTTCATCAGATTGATAGCCACCATTTAAACAAGTTCTCTTAAAGAGGAACTAAACCCTGCTATACTCCTGTCTCCATCGTATAACAGGACACCACAATCTTCTTCCTTCTTCTCTTCCTAGTTCCAGTCTACAGCCATCTTGATTGGCCAAGCCAGGATTACATAATTTCTGGCAAGCAAAGAGAAAACTGGGATTGCAGAGATCCTGACAGTTCTGCAATAGGGCAGGTAAGAATTTAGTTCCTTAGTTCTGCCTTAAAGTAAATTATTAGAAACTTGCATTTATTATAGCACCAACATATTACACAGCACTTTACAAAGTCATGTCACTAACTTGTACTCAGAGGTGTCACGTTTGGGGAGACTTCGCCACTAGGGGTGCTACGGCTTGCATCGAAGAGGTGTGAGCCCTGAGAAGGGCCAAGGCCCAGAGTCTAAGCAATAACCAGGTGTTCTCCAGAGCCTCTAGTGGTGAGGATTTTGTGCTGCTGGTTACCACAAGATTGCAGTCCATGGGCACACCAGGGTGAGTAGGATGATGCACTGTACCAAATCACTAAGCAGAAGAACTGTCAAGGAATACCAGGGTCAAAGCAGGCAACAGGAAAGAGAAGTCAGGTCACAAGCCAGGGGTCTAATACCAGGGATCCAGGAAATAGACACCAGTGACACAGGAGAAATAGGAGACACTGGAAGCAACGGGAGGCACAGGTGACACAGGAATATCCACAGACAGAGAGGAACACTGGAACAGCACAAGGGAATTCGCTGAAATACAACAGACTGGGCAACAAGGGGTTAACACAAAAACTAGACAGAGGAAACACTGAATTAAGCAACAGGTGTAGAGGAACTTACTCAACAGAACTAGGGGCTCGGCACTAGTGGAGACACGTTGCACGAATGCTGGGTGCTGTGTCTGAGCTAGCTAAATAGCCAGGGATGATTAGGAGGCTATTTTCTGTTTGGCCGGCAGGCTGGGTGAAACTGATAAAACTTGGAAGAGCAGACACTCCAATGGTCAGAATTGCTGCATGCATAGGAGAGAGGTGCCTGCTGTTTAGTGAGGAAGAGGCAAATGTGACAAGAGGGTCTCACAACCTAATGTCCCTTCTTCTAAGGCCAATTTGTGAGGGAAGCCAATCAAAATAATTGCCTTGGAGCAATCAACTAACACAAAACCCAAGGGGAAAAAAACGTGCTGCAGGACAAGAGCACTAGCCACTGAGCCAACCTATGGCTAGTGAGATCATGTTGTGTTCACCCCAATCAATTGATTATGTGCTTGCTGTTTTCTACACACATGATTGAAAGATAATTGGGGTTCACCTGAAGATCATACATTTTGTAAAGTGAACATTAACTCTACTAAATGAAAAGCTTCTTTTCTTTTAGTTATTCAGCTCAATAAGGTTTAAGAACAAATGTCTGTAATAGGACACATTAAATGTTTCATCGATTACATTGTTATATACTATCTGACTTGTGTCGTTTTCCCAAAGGTTTTTCAAGGATTCCTTGTACGACCAAAGAAATACTTCAAGGTCTGGAGTTTTTTTAACTGAAGTACTTTTTCTTATGAAACCGTCATATTAAAGATAAAAGGTTATAACGCACTACCTGCTGAAAATGAACATATTTTAATAATAATAAATGAAAAAATTAATACAGTGGAATATTTTATCAGTAACACATTAACTATGTTTAAATGTCTGCTTTACTGCAAAAAAAGAGTAAATTATGATGTCGTAAAATATGAATAAAGTTTAAAACAGCACTTGCATAGTGCAATATACGTCTTTCAATCTTCTAATGTTACGGTGTTATGTTAACTGAGTTAAGAGAAAATGGATTCTTTCCAGATGACGGTACCTTTTTATTGGACCAACATAAAAATGATTAGAAAGTAGTAAAATTAAATGTCAGATTTTAATGTTCGTTTAATTAAGCTACAGTACAATTACATTATAGAAACATCTAGGTGTAATTTTTATTTTGGCTCATTGCATTATATCTTAACCTGTGAGAAACTGATTAAAAATATTATTAGTGTTAATTATTTAATTTCTGACAGGTTAATGCAGGTAATAAAAATATCAGTTTTTGTAGCACTGGAGATTGCCATTTTAGTATATTCCTCAATGTTAACATATATTAATAAGAACATGATTGAAAAGGCCTATTGAAAGAAATTAGAGAATATTTGTTTTTGGGGAAAAAAAACTTTTGGCCTCTTGGATTAGGGCTACAGGAGATTTTCAGAGACTTAAAAAAACATAAGGGATAAAACACACAGTTTAGTGCCACTACGACTGTTGAGTTATAAACCCTCTGGCATTAATTTCCCAGGATATACTTAAAGTGTACCTGTGGCCAAACTATGGTCATTAAAGTATTTCTATTTTCTTTACAAGCAGTAAAAGAGCTATAATGTGAGTTCTCACTGACCTTTTTCCTGCAGAAACTGTGGGAAAAATAAAGCTGAACTTTGGGCCTGATGAAAAGTCTCCAATAGGTAGATAGGATATACTTTTATCAGTGAAACTGGGTGATCCTGCAGAAATTCATTCCAGGTTTGCTGGATAACCCAGGTTACCTGATTAAAGTGTATCCTCTCTAGCCTTGGAGAGCTTTCATAAAACAGGCTCTTTGTGTTAAGTGAAAAAAATATCATTACAGTTAGATACTCCCCTTCCCCTGCACTTTAGGATTTAATACTAATTTGGCCTAGAAGTGGAGGCTCATGCCTCTGTCGCTCTAGAAATGGAAAATTTAACCTTTGCAGTGTTGGCACATTGGCGGCTTTACTGCAAGGATCATTTTTTTACCCTGTTTCCAGCTTATTAATTACGTGTTTCTGTTAGCAATGATGAGGACATCTGCTCAGACCTTCTGAGAGAATTTATGGTTAAAGGCTGGTGGGCATGCAGAAGCCAATTGTGGACAGGAAAGTTGGGGACTTGGGAGATAGAACGCTGCATTTAAAGGATAATGGTAATTTTGGTCATTTTAACGCACTGGTGAGCTAAGAGTAGACCGTACGTGGGCACCATTTTCCAAACCATTCCAGCAGTAAAATCCCAGTTTAAACTTTAATACCTATGTAATTATAATGAATCTTGTTTTGTATGCTGGTATACCAAAGTCATAAACAAATTATATCAGGTTACTCACCTGGAAGAATATTTGTTTTTGAATGTACATCCTGGGGCTGACATGCTTCCTTTACTACTTACTACTTGAGTCTGTAAAAAGAAAACAAAATATGTAATATCAGGTGTTCTGCAGGTCAACAGACATAAAAATACATATTGATAACAATGACAGTAAAAAATAAAATAATACCAAAATGAATTGCAGCTTTAAAAGTAAGTTAACTTTAGCAGCTTCCAAATTAAATCCCTATTAAATTGTTCCACAGGTAAGGGAATCCTGCCTTTTACCTAACCTGGAAAAGTTAGCAAACTATACTAAAAGCAGATACATAACCCCATTTGCATTTGACAGTCAAAAAGTTGCAATCTGCGTAAAAAATGTTTTTTTTTTTTGAGTTTAGGGACTCCTAGGGAACTCAGAAGTAAATGTTCTTTAAGTTTTAACTCATGGTAATAAAAGCACTTAAGGTAGTTATTGTTGACAATCCGGCCAAAAAACAGCCCACTGTGCACCAAAACAACATGTGTGCTAAAGCTCCAAGGATTAAAGTTTGAATTTACCAATTTAAAGTGGACCTATAAGGGTTAGCAAAATATATATATAAATATATACTGCAAAAAAAAGATTTTTTATAAGAGATCTTATCTAAAGGCTATCTCTGGACAATTTACAATTACAACTGTACTGTATGAGTTATGGACATACATTTCCATGCTGCTAATATTTAAAATGATAAAGGCTGTTTACCCAAGAATTCAACTGTTCACTTGAAGAAGTTTGTGTTAGTGAGATGCATGCCCTTTGGATACCCAATCAAGTGTTTTAAAAGAAAAAAAAACAGATCAGCAGCCTAAATTGCTTTGGTAATTGAACCACAGTGTACATGTAAAGTCATTTAGGTAACTGTGTGACAAAAGGAAGTTTGAAGCAACAGATTTTAAAGCATCTGCAGTCCATTTATGGTCAGAGGAAATTATTTATTAAATGCATATAGCAACTGTTTTATCATCATTATAGCCGATACAACTATATCACATTTTGCTTGTATAAAAGAAACTGTAGGGTTTCAGTTTGCTAAATTTGGCATATTTAAACTTTGAAATATTTGGCCAAGTAAAAAATTTAACTTGAACTTAAATCTACAGATCCCTATAAGAGCTAATCAGTGGAGAGGTGCTTGTTATATTCCCTTGTGCTTGTTATGTGTTAGTAAGTAACACATGAAATGCCCTCATTATTATGCATTGTAGAACAGCATTGCCTGCAGGTATAATTCCTCTGTAAATTAGCTCTCTGACCATATCCTTCTTATATTTACTAAGAATCAATGGATTAGTTAAGCTGACAGCAATAAAACAGCTTTCCATAAAGGAATTTTGTAAAAGGACACGGTAAAACAATGCCACAACCTTGGAATGCATTATCAAGAGATCTATAAATATGATTTTATGTGTCAAAACAACTAGAAAAACAAGGTTTTGTTACAACTTTTTAAACAAGAGTATTGACATGCAATTTAAATATTACATTCAGCAATACTACATCTATAAGGTCAGTGTATGATAGACATATACAGCAGTCTGTGTATATATTTTAATGTGCTTCCTTAATTGATTATAGTGTAAGCTTACTAAATGTAAGCACTTTAGCAAATGTATATTGTAAGCATTTTAAAAGCTGACTCTACAGCTACACACAAATTACATTTGTTGTCAACATATTTCTGTTCCTTATTTTGTGTGAATATATCCATTGCTGTTTTTTTTTTACCAAGAGTGTCTTCTGTTCTAGCCAAGGTACCCAAAATGGGGGTTAGGGGTGTTTAGTCAAAGTGTTCATTTGCTCAACATAAATAAATATTGTAAAGTGATATTTTAAACTGATCTCTAAATTCTACACAGATATGCAAATTGCCAACAAAAAATCGGAAGGTTTAAAGTTTAAAGTGGAACTTTCATGAAAAAAAAATCACATACCTTTACTGGTGAAAAGCGTTCAATTCCTTCACAAACTGAGCCCAAAGAGCCCACACTGTCTCGGCTTCCCTCTTCTTTCCAGCGCTGGATGGAACAGCAATCATGGGCTTATTCTTTCTTCTGGGTTCCTCGTCACATCACCTGAACTCACACTGTGCAGGTGCAAGATAGGGGGGATGTGTCTCCTACTTTTGTTTAGACCATAGAAAATCCCACGATGAAGCATACCCAATCTCGGGTATGTGCAGAAGGTGCAGCCCACAGCCTCCTGGGATATGTGGGGCAAGTATCCCAGGAGGCTGTGGATTTCTCCTTCAGTTTTTACTGCCATTATAAAAAAGGGATAGGCACTCTTTAATATATTGTTAAAAATGTGATAATTGGTCTGCATTAAATATAATCTCTTATTTAGTTCATTCAAAATTTTAAAATGCTAGATTTTCAAAACAAGAAGGGTCAGTCCTGCCATGGCATGATATACTGCAGGATGAAAGCAGGAACTGACAGGTCTAGATATTAGCATATATATAAAGTTGGTATAACCAGGTTCTGCTTGACCAGAATTAGCTTGTGAATGCATTGTCAATTATTTTTTGCAGATATTTAGCTTATAATAATGTGTGTTTTTTGAGACACAAACACTGTCTGGTGACAGCGCTAGTACTCGATATCTATTTGCAATTGAGACCTCCTTGCCAGTCGTTCCTTGTTAACCTGTGTTTCATAAAATACCAATTTACCTACCACACAAAGTAAAACTCGTTAGGCAATTCCTACAGTTTGTGTTCTAAAGTTCATATTCTAGTATTTACCATTATGTCAACTTTTTTGGTATTTTAGGTTTTAGGTATTTTAGGTATTTTTTTAAGTCTCTCGCATAGACAGAAATATGTTATTAAACCTGCAGGGTGTAATAATGTATTGTGGTCCTCTAAGAACAAATATTAAAGATTGTGTATATTGTTTAAGCAATGCATTTTCCAGTTTACAGTTCTCCAACCTACATAGCTGGAAGGGCTATAAACAAATGTCCAAAAGACTTCAACGTACTTACAATGTAACTTTGTTTGCACCGCAGCAGAATGTAAATCCTGGGGTGATTATGTGTATTTTGTGTATTTTTGATCAGGATTTACAAAGATGGGTGTCAACTGTTTCGTGGGGTGCCCTTTCTTAAGCCATAGAACAACTCTATTTGGTATGTTTTACCTAGAATTCATATATGTGCAATGTAGCAAACATGAATGAAACTGTCACATGACATCCATGGTGGGGAATCTTTCATACACAGAGATATTAAATTGAACAGGACAATCAAAAAAATATAGAAGAAAATATTAAAAATATAAAATGAATTCAGAGATACAAATATATAACATAATTCACATTAAATGGTTGAATAGTGTCCAATTTGTCAATCCACTTAACCTCCTGTTGTTTTAATTTCAGCTCCCACCTCATTTCAACCTCGTTCATCTATTATTATACTATAAATATATTTAAACTGAATCATCGCTCTCCATGAAATTTCTAGCCAGTGGTAGCTATCTGCCCAGTGGTAATTATTTGGCTTTGTATTGTTTTACTTCTTCTAAATGACTGTATTGGTAATGTCTAAAACTCTGAGAAGGGTAATTATCTCTCAATAAATTCTGTCACCTAATAAAATATTTTCAAAGTAATGAATTTATGACAAATTTATTTGTGACTGGGCTCATATCCTCAATTATTTTAAATGTTTCTATCAACATTTTTTTCCATGAAAGTGCCTTTATATAAGTGCATTAAGTGTATTATATAATACCTTAACAACCATGCATACAGATCTGATTGCGTTTCTCATTGTGCTGGATGCTTATAACACATTTTATTGGACTGGATGAAACTTGAGCACCCTTATATAGGGTGAAGGTTGTTAAAAATCTAAAATTAAATTATGGTCTGTTGGTTTTGTTTAAATATCAACATAAATGATCAAGTTAAAATCACATTGAAACATTTTAAACCAGTGACACTGGTGCCCCAGATGGAAACAACATTATAAATAAATCATACCCTAAAGTAGTGTTTTGCCTAAATAACACATTAGTATAACCATGCTGGAGTTCAATCATTGTTATGTTAGCATACACGGTGTCATGTTAAAAACCCATGGCAGCTCCATGCAGTTGCAAGTAGTAACAATCATGGCGCATAAAAAAATTTTATTGCAGTATTGGCACTTGTAATTTCGTATACAAATGATCTGCTCGTTGGACCTACAGGTACATCAACTAATGGTAATCAAAATCCTTTCCTACCATCAACATGATTGAACCTTGATACATCCTAGATTACTATATAAATGTGTCTACTTTCCCATTAGGCAAGCACTTCTAAACAAAATGCGTCCAAAGCCAAAAATATTGTGGGACTTATTGTGGGTTTACAAGGAACCTTAAAAGCAGGTGGCCATTATTCCACATACAAATGGAGGGGCATAATATTACTCCTTGACATTTATAGGTTAAAGAAATACAAATAAAAATACTCAGAGGCTATAAAATAACTAAGTAGATCAATTAAAACTTTCTTTAAAGACAGTTTTACTGTCACTACACCTTTTTAGAGACTATTGGATAAAATACAGCCTGGGTGTGTTTAAACAGTTTTTGAATTTTCATCTTTCAGTGTAATGCTTTTATTTGACATTGGTACTATCCTTACTCAAAAAGTAGCAGATATGAACCCCTAACTGCTTACTGTTCTGACTATGAGCAGAGGTTAAACATTTTTGAGAAAATTAAAACGCTTTGGTACAGCTGGGATGGAATAACTAAAACCATAATTTCAGTCCAATGACCCCCTGTATAAGTCACGGGTCCAAGGCCAATACTCACCAGACACCAGTCCCCCTATTTACTGCTACAGTTTTCACCTTAAGTAAGATCCCATTCACCCTCAGGAAGTTAGCTGCCTCCAAGCACATGGCTGCCCCCAAGAGGGATTCTGGGGAAGAACTGACAGAGAACCAAGAGCCCACAGATACCACAGTACCATTCAAAAAACTGGGTAAAATGATCTTAACACCGGCCATATGCAATTTTAGAAACTACTGGAAAAGTTTGCAAAAGATAGAATCATAAATACAATTAAACCATTTAAACCGTTTAAACCATCTCAATAAAGTACAGGGGCATCAGATCAACAAGTATAAAAACAAATAGTAGTAATTTATTTTTATAGTAAGCAGCCACGGCCTGGTTAGAAAAGTCTGTGTCCTGCCAGTATGTACTGTATACTACGTACTGCTATACAGAAAGGACAGTGTAAGCAATAATCTCTCTGTAAACGTGTGGCAGGCCCTGTGGTTCACACCTATAATTCAGCAAAACGAGAAAACCCACATTTACTACTTTAAGCCTGCTGGCAGAGACAGGCTTTTCTATTAAGGCATGTGTTTAGTTGGGTTTTAAAGCAAAATCTTTAGATCTTTAGTTATTCATGTAACATTCCTGCAATGTATTATTTACCTAAGATACATAAAGACTTTGTAAATCCTCTTGGATGAAGGTTGGTAAATGGAATCAGTTCTGTTACTGCAAGGTTAGGAGAGTATATTGATTTTTTCTTAAACTTTTGGTTTTAAAGCTGCTGCTGCATTCCTGCAGACACATTTCTGATATTTTGTGTATTCTCTTTGTATCTCTCTTTGTATTGAAGTATAAGGGTGATCACGTATTAGAATTGACTGCAAAGTCGCTTAATAAAATATTGGCATAGAGGTTGGGGCATTTGTGGTTTTAAAAACCATGTTTTTTTTTTGTAAATAGGACTTTTTTGGTGGGAAATGCATTGTTAAACATATTTAGGAGATCATATTGATTCATAATTTAGCTCATTGGCATCCCCAAGCTTTCACCTGCGGCAGTGTTTCTTGACCTTTTAACATAGAGTAGCCCCTTGAAATAACTTTCAGATCTTTAGGGAACCCCTTGCTATAATTACTATATCCACAAGGCACAGTACATTAGTGTGGTGGTCAGTGGGAAGAATGCCTCATACATTGCTGACCAGTGGTACAAATGCCACACTTACAGATAGCAGAAAAGATTATTAGTATTATTTAAACTGACCTAGGAGTCACAAATTGCTCATTGCTTTAGGAACCCCTAGCAACCTCTTGAAAAATCCTAAGGTTCCACAGAACCTTTGTTGAGAAACATTGACCTTCTCTCACCTAAAATATTTACACTGAGCACAACCATGTTCAGTTTAATTTTTTTAATATGTTACAGATAGGCAGCTGTGAGAAAGCAAGTTATTTCAATGCATTTGTGGTTAAAGGAAAATTCCATATATACTGGAAAAGTAATAACGCATATAAAATTACTATACATATCATTTTGTCATTTATTACTGTTCATAATTACATTTCCATATTAGTTTTAAACAGCTATAATTTTCTAAAACTTTAAAGAAATGAAATGCAGTATAGCAACCTAGAGGCATTCTGTGCAGCACTGATGTGGATAGGGAACCTAGAATATAATTTGCTGCCGACTCCCTTTAGTAAAATACCCTCAAAGAGTTAATTATTGCCTCAGGAATACAAACACTGCAACTTTCCTCATAAGAACCCTGAAAGTTCACCAGGCAGGAATCTGTTGCAAATTTTGGTAAATCACTGCAATGTATACTGAGCACTCAGAGGGTTTTTATTTTTACCAAATATGGAAATATTTTAATATTTTATTTGGCCTACTTTTTTCAGATGTTAAATCTAAACTGTAGGCAAATATTAAAAGCGGAGGTCCTTATAATTGCACGTAGGACTTACTTTGCTTAGCACATATGTATGTATGGCTCCTTGTACAAACTTGGCACAATTACATGCCAAGGTGAAGTAGCTCTTATACCCATATGCAAGCTATGTTATTTCCACCCCATCAACGAAGATGCCCATAGAGACTTGACACCAGAGGAAGTCTGGGAGATCAAAGAAGGACATTGCGGTAATTTCTGTTCGGAAGGGGCCATCAAGGTAGATGGCCTAAACCCAGAGTAGACAGAGCAGGATAAAAGCCAATTAGTTTAGGTGCTGAAAAGAAGCTGGCTGATAGCTAACAGACTAACCACTGCTCTTTTTCTTTTACTGCCAGGTCAAAGGCTGGAGCAGATCCAGGTAGAGCAAAATTTGGATTGAAAGTAATTTTTGCATCTCTATTGGCTATATACATAATTTTCCTGGAATTCTGCTTCATATGTAACATATCTGAACAAACAGTTTTCCAACTTGTTTTGTAGGATGGTATAATTCACATTTACTCTATCAGATGTATGTAGAGGGTCCTAGGACAGAGAGAGCTTCGCTAAACCCATGGAAATGTGACTCTTGGATATTTGATATAAGGACAGTGTGTATGGACTTAACAGCTGAGTTTTGGAAGGGACATCAAGAGAAGAATGCCACATAGTTAAATGTTTGTGTACAACACCAAGTGATACAAATGATGTTTATGTGTATGTATAAGTATTTGTCCACCTGTTCTTCAGGCGTTGAGCCTGGACACTATACACTAAGAGACAAAACACCAAAATGCAAATGGTGGATGCTAATATACCTATTGGAGCAAATTGTGAAAGTTTGGTCATCTGGTAGCTCCAATGTGTCAAGACATACTTAAAATGTAATTAAAATCAAAATTTCAAACCTTTTGTTGATTTATCACGCCCACTTATTGTACTTATAAGAAAAGAATCAGGTTTAAAAATAAGTACTAAACGTTCAACACTCAGTTCAGAAAGGAGAAGATAAGCTAGGTACACAAAGCAGGAAGCTTTAGAGGAAAGCTGGCCAAGGTATCAAACCAACTATAAGCAACATAAAGCATTTTTACTGACATAAAACTCCTTCTAAACCGATATGACCATCTACAACCACTGCTATCAGCATCCACTATGGATTCCCACGTAAGTGTATGAGAAACCTAAATCTGGTCAACTGCAGGTCAAATGCTGCTGCAATGAATTCCGAACCTGATGTCAAAAGCACCTAAGATGATGTCCAATTCAAGCTGAATGCATCCATCAAAGCTCTTAATTTGCTTTTAACATCTTTTTCTATGATAAAAAGCAGTCCATAGGTTCTGAACAGTATATTCAATATATCATATCATATAATTATATAAGTTCAAGACATGGTAAATGTAAAAACAGTTCTTAGTTTACCAGTGATTATCTGAATCAGACATTCCTCTTCTTTGTTCCATTCTTTTTATTCATTTTCAAGGATGCAGTAATAATAATTGCTACAAATACCTACTGTCTGGAATGTAAGAACACTGCCAGCTTCACATAAAGATCTCTCTCAGACAGAGGGTTCATGACTTTACACATGTTCACTTATTTCTTAAACTTGTTCAAGGATAGCGTGTTATTTGTCTGCCTGGGAATCATCAACAACTATATGCTTTAATTGGGACAATTCCTTTTTTTCTCACCTTGCAGCTCATTGATGGTAAGTAAGATAAATGACGAAGGGCAACAAGTAATGATAATTTGCTCTATGATATCCTTATAAGTATATGAGATTTTAGTCCTGTCTGTCTGGGCATTCCATAAATACAGCTGTGTCTATGAATCCCCATGACAACAAGCTGCATTTGAACATTTAACAGTGGGGAATTTAGGACATGTACAAGGTCCAAAACATAACTGATCATAAACATTATAAGCAAAAATGGAACATTAGTAGGTCATTTTGTAGTCAAACAGGACAAACAGTCATCCCGATTCTGGCTTCAGTATCTAATGAATTACTTTTTTAGATGTAAGAAGCATGTTTTTACAGACATCACTTGCTGCACACTTGTTCCAGTCAATTAAGTTGTATATAATGTAATCAGTGTAAAGATGAAAGCCTTGGAACCTGAATATTTAAAACATCAGTCAAAATAAGTCAGTAATGGCAGCTCCGATATTTTTCACTCATAAAAACTTGCCCTATGAGAAATATAAAAGTTGCCATTACTAAGGTCTAAAAATGCTGGTTGCCTACTCACCATACTGATCCAACAGTTTATTACTGCCTTGTTACTGACCTGGATCAAGTTTTCAGATTTTAATGTCAGGATCAAGTCAGCACTGTTATGAATATTTCCTAAGGTCAGAAAACAAGTGGTCAAAGCCACCAAATCAATATGCTAGGAATGGTCAGCAACAGAGCCTACATATTTCCTAAAACAGGTGTCACACATTGGTGTTCCTTTCCTAGTGTTATGAAAACCTTCCTCAACATTTTTATCCGGGGGAACAGGTTCTAGTCTTGGGGAACTGCTAAAGTTAATATACTGGGGGTCAGTGGGGAAAAGTTTCTTATATTGGTGGCCAGTGGAAAGAATACTCTTTAATAATAAAAATAATTAATGGCATGCACTAGTGACTCTTCCATGTTTCATAAATATGCATTAATCAAGAAACTTCTAGCAGCCTTGGCAGAAACCACAGGGCCCTGGTTGAGAATAGCTACTTTAGAATAATGCCAGGAAAGATATTTAAAAACAAAAAAGCAGCAAAGCAAAAAGGTGTGAAGGTGTAAGCGGCTAACGTAATGCAGCCTATAAAGGCATTGTACAAACTACCAGCTAATTCCTATTAGCCACTAGCTGCTTGAACTTGCTTAATCTAGCAATGCCTTCTTTCATGTATATGTGCACATTCAGTCCTGTGCTTTCTGATTAGAAGAAACTGTAAAACATTATAGATGTTGTGACAAAAATAGCATTTTGAAAGAAAAAAAAGAAAATCATGATTCAAACTATTATATACTGAAATAAAACTAATAAAATAAAATTATCATGGAATAACATTACGGAATAAAATCAACTAAAATCATCAAAGTAAATTAATTCTAAAGTGTTTTAAAGGTGCAGTTATTGTTCCTATTGGGGACCTAAAATAATAAATAAATCACTTCAATTATCCAATTATATGAAAAGCAAATCTCTTTCCCTATATACTTTAAATACCCAATCATGTGCAGGCGCCTTTCACATAATTCGATAATTGAAGTAAATATTAACACAAATTTTGAATAAAGATTTTCAACTTTTTTTTTAGAAATTCAGTCATTTAGACTTTTAGAAACTAGGAATATTCTCTGCAATAATTATCTCTTCATTGTGCTTGCATACTTTTGAGCCATAATGAGCAAAGCCTTCAAATGCATTACATATTTCTAAACGTACGGGAAAATGTTTTATCGGATTCACGCAGCATTGCAAGTCATTAAATCATATTGCATTTTCACACTGTTCCATCTCTCCAGTTAAATTATTCTAGGATTTTTTTTTATTTAAGGATCAAAGATACAGTTTATCTTAACAAGTTTTTTCCACATCTAAGCCTATAAGCTTTCATTATCTGCTCCACTATTACTGTTATAATCTATACCATCAAGAGATATTAGTCAGTCTGCTTGGTTTTTAATCTTCAGAGTGCTATGAACAACAATCAGACAAAATTGTTTGATATCAGTTTCTCACATGTATAGGAGAAATGGGAGAGGAAACCACATCGATCGTTTAACATCTGGGACATATGAGTCCAATGGTATCCTAGCCCGACAAATGATTTGTTACATGAAAATTGGTGACCTTAAAACAACTTTATGTATATTAATATGTCCACATGTCTTGTATTTCAATCTACGTTCTGATTTACTCATACATCAGCCAGACTGTGAACATGATCAAAAGAATATTGAATCAGATATAACACATCTGTCTGGTTGTTACAGAAGTGATTAGTAAGTATTTAAATTTGTTATACTAGAGGATGAATCCAACTCAGTTCTGTGGTTAGCCAACAACCCAATGTTCTTTGAATACACTAACACAAGGAACATTTACCCCTGTGGTGGATTTAGTTATGTTTCTCCAAACTCAGTTCACCCATTCTCTAGTACCCTTACATGGAGAAGTTTCTAGATATGTACAGGATCTTCACCATGACCCAATGTAAATAAAACAGAATACTCTAATATACAGAATTGTCTCTTTACAGTCTTATCCTTGGCTTTATTTTTACTTGAGTGTTCATATAAATATTTCAGTAAAATAAAATTTGGGATTTTAGGACAGCAAAAAGCAGTGTCATCAGCCTACAAAATAAAGCTAGGACCTTCACTTCTGCTGAAATCAATGGGCGTTTGTCTATATTTGAAGCAGTTTAAAATGATGAAACATGTGAAACATTAGGGAAATATGCAAGCATTTTGCCCATACGTTTAGATCAGTGAATACCACCAGTAATTGACAATACTCTATCAGTATTTATCGTATCCAAGGTAGAGATTCCTAAAAACTAGCAGGTTTTCAATGTTCTGAATATATTATAGTTGATGAAGAAACATATTAGTTCTATAGGAGTAACTATTGGGGTTCTATTTATAAACCTGCAAATCTGACATTCACCAAAACATCTTCTGGTGGAAACTCTTGCAGGTCCATGACGATCCATGGCAGTGATTGATTCTCCATCAGCTAATGTTTCAGTTATTATCAGACTCAACCCCTTTGTTATGTAGCAAGATGCAATGTTTGTAATGTTCTTTCTTCCTTGTCTGATTTTCCATCTTAGTTTTTTTGTTATAGGTTCCACATATCCGACACTAGGTATTCTAACAAAATACCACAACATCCAATGTTATAATGGCTTCTTTTAATATTTCATATCATAGAACAGGTAATACTTCTGGAATGTTGGCAGCTGATATATCCACTAGGAGCTCATGGTGAAAGTCCAGTTATTTATTTGTATTTGGCTGATTTCTTTAGCCTAAATGGCACAGGCATGTTTGAGTGTTTTATATTTTCTAAATGTTTATGATGGCTTGGCAGGATTTTGGCAGCATTTGAGATAAAGGTCACTACTATGGGACTAGTTGGTCTTTTTTGTTTTCTTTTTATGTTTTATATTGAAAAAGATTGAAACATACTAATTACAATGCCATTGGAAATTGGAATAATTCCTTTTTTTTTCAATGATTCCTTGAGCATCTTGATCTGATGCAGCAGGCTATGCTATGGCTTTACGGAAAAAAATAAAAATAATTCAAATTTAAACAGATTTGCAATGTAAATATTTAAAAAACTCCAATGTGCTACATTGCTATCACTTCCTCCATTGTTGTTCTGCCTATTGCTTGATTCTGAAAATTCCATAGAATATTGAATTAGAATTTTACATAATGTTAGACACATGACTGTCCATTAAAATCTTGTAAGGTAGTGTTTTTGTTTTTTCATTTTACTGGAAAAATCAGTTAAAAAAATCAAAAATCAATTGAAGTTTGGGTTCTAAGTTCACATAAATATTTTCTAAATTTGTATATAGTGAAATAATTTCCAGAATGAGCCAATAGTATGATTTTTTTACTTTCTATAAATATATACACTATAATTGGGGAAGTAATAAGTGTACATAAAAAGTGGGAAGCGTCCCTAGATGGTAATCTTGTGAAATAACATTGGAGATAAAAGTTATTGAAGTATGAAAGGTTATAGGAGAGTGAGTCTGTTGATACAACCCTGATAACATTGATACACAGACACCTTGGTGAATTAGTAAAGCTGTGCCTATCGTTCAGTCATCCAAGCATAAATCTTTTTTTTTTTACATTCGCTTGAATATGATTGGTTTAGCATATTTATTCTATATTACCTAAGCTAAGTGAAGTAACTATTTCTCTAGTTCTTTGTGAAATCATCCGTACTTTCTAAGCATGCGTGCTTTAGTTTTCCCAACCACTTAATTCCACAAGAAGCCAGCACCTGAACTGTAAGAACTGCATTGACATCCACAAATGATCTTACCCACAAGTTATCTTTATAAATCCACTCCACTATAAATCTCATACACAAGTGTATATTTCTATGGACTCTTGAGAAAAGAAACAACTTTTGTCTAATAAAATTCATCATCATAGATGCTTACCCTGTGGTTTTTCATCTGAGCTCTGAACATGCCTCCAGACATAACAACCCTTATCTCCAATCCTGCCAAAAGCAACAGGTTCAACTGACAACCATCTCATACCTAGGAATTACTGTAATACTTATTTAGATTTTTGTGAGGTTTCTAATGTGGAGATTCTTATAGAACATATGTGTTCTGGGCATCACAGGCTCGTTTAAATCAAGTGAATACAATTTATTTCTAGAACAAATTCAATGTTGCAGGGCAAAGTAAAGAGAAGAAAATAAATCCAGACAAGACAGATGATTGTAGTATCAGTGAAAAGTAAATAGCCTCTGCAAAAAATCCATCTCTACAGTGCATGAAAGATCCCCTCCTTACTAATTGGGGGTTTTACAATTTGTCCATTTAATGCAGTATTTTATTTGGTAACAACTGGACCTTTTATCCCCTGTTCTTGTTATCTGCAGTCAAGGCTGTCATACACAATGAAATATGGAATGCAGAATGACTGTAATTTAGAAACTGTGAAGTGAATGTAGTGTAAATGACAAGCAAATGTAGAGGAAAATTATCAACCCATATTAAAATGTGTAGATAAGATCCTGGAGGGTGAAGCACATTAAGTCGACAAACCGGTAAGTCAACAAGACACTAATTTGACAGAGAGCTAAATTGACGAGCAGTAACTAGAGAAGGAACAGCCTTAATGTCATTGAGAATTGTGCCGCTTTTAATTAAAATAAACAGCTTGGTAAATTCAAAAATCTAAAGTTCATATACAATAAAAAATGCTCCAGTTAATATTATCAGGAGCATTAAAAGAGAGCTGTTAACAAAAGCAAGTAGAATTATTTTTTCGAATGAAACAAACAGTGTCATAACACATTGTGTAATATATTCATTTTCGGCTAATTTAGAGCGGCTTTCTGACATCAACACAGAAAATATGTAGAAAATGATACGTGAAAACATCATTACATTTCATTATATTATGTTCAGGCACCAATGTTTACAGACCTACATCTAGTATGACAATAATTTGGTTCAGAGGGCTACACACATTTCTTCTCAACTCAAAACATTCAAAATAAAAACTCAAACATCAGCAACCAGTCAATTTCTATCCTAAAGTGGAAATTAACTAAAAAAAAGGTGAGGAAGCTCTTTATTGCAGAAGAGACACGATATGACACTTTTGCAATAAAGAAAATTACCTGGTTTGTAATTTTAATGCAAAAGTGTACAATCTCAGGATACCTTGGGCATGGGTGGTAGTTATATCATTCTGGGCTAACCATTTGGATGGGCTAACCAATTGGATTCGACCAAAGATGAAGATGTCAGTGACATTGAAGGAGCAAGATGTGTCCTCAACTCCTGTCATTGTAACACGTGTATCAAATATGCAACTGCTGTTGTCACAGGGACATAGACAATGTAATGTGTTTTTAACCTTTTTTGTTTCTGTTAACATTGGAAAGATTTCCTATCACCACCTCTACTGATATCCATAGTAGGGACATGGACACACATAACCTGACATTGGCTCTATTCTTCCTTTTAACTAACCCAAAGATTTTAGCTTTGGATTTGGGATCTTTAAGTTCTATTGGAAGTTTATCTGGTTGCTCTGCCTTATTTCGTACAAATTTGATAACTTGTATGGGGATTAGAGTTTGGGCTGTATTTTTTTAAATGGCCTACAGAAACCCTGCAGCTTTTTTTTTATCACTTTAAAGTTCTGTATTTCTCTCTGATACCTAAGAGCAATGTTTTTTATAAGAAAAAAGATGCCGGAACTCAAATCTTATTAATTCTCCAGAGTCCAGACGCTGTCCGTAGTCTCTTCCCCCTTTCCAGATACTGTGCCAGAACTTTCCCCCAGAGAGCACTCCATACAGAGGTATGTGAGGAAAAGAGGGTAAGGAAAGCTTTTTCAGGGCTTTAGAGTTGTAATTCTCCTTTACCTTTTTCCACAGCCCAGTCAGCATGTATCACTGCACCGTGAGCAGTGATTCTGCGCATAATGCTCTGAATCACTGTGTCTGTGGGAAATAGTCAGGCATGTGACAACCATCCCTCCTTAAATGTTGTCACAGCTCACGCTGCACATGATGACACTTCCCAAGCACTTAGGCTGCTCAGCCACTCTTCAGTATTGAATCATGCACAGCCCATATTCATTTCTTTTGACAGCTTTACAGATATTTACGGACTTGAAAAATCTGTTGAAAAAAGGTGCCGAAACTCTGTTCCAGTGCGCATATTTAGACACATTGGGACCGATTTAATAAAACTATGCACGACTGGAGAAGATAGACAATCATAAGTGAATATGGATGATCCATCAAACCTAAAATGGGATTCTTAAAGTCATTTGCAATTTTAAAACTATGCACGACTGGAGAAGATAGACAATCATAAGTGAATATGGATGATCCATCAAACCTAAAATGGGATTCTTAAAGTCATTTGCAATTTTTTAGGATATGATTTAAATCCTAGACTAAATCCATGAATGCAGCCGAAGTACTGCTCCTGCCTCCCCCGGCACTGGAGGTTAAATGAGGGCTTGCCTTCATTTACCTTCTAGTGCCTGGGGATCGCGCACAGGAGGATTCCCATGGCTGCATTGCAGCGGCAGTACTCCTTGTGGTATGATTTCCTCCATCTTTCTATGGGTCCACAAAATCAGTTTACCGAAATGTCGCTGACCCATCTGAAGTTCAAGGAAATGTTCGCGAGAATGTCAGAGGAATTCTCGCTCATCCCTAATTAACACCACTGTCGGTTTATTTCCTGCAATTCAAAATTCTCCTAGGTAGATTTTCCCTCATTTTCTGTCTCATGGTTCAAGACTGTGAAGACAAATCAGTAATAGGGACACAGACATACATACAACTTTGACTATCTTCCCTCAATGTGCTAAAGAGTTTTTTTGCACTTCACTCCATGTCTGGTAAAACATTGCCAGCAAGACAGGAATTTAGGTTAAATCTCTCCAATGGAGCCCTTAGCAACAGGAAAAAAAGGTTTCACCTAACGCAGTACCAAAAATATCCAAAGTCTAAAAAAACATACAATGTAGTCTACAATTTAATAAATATTAGAACATTTTTTTTTACATTATACTAAACTACCATATAAAACAATTTGAAAGTTGATCAAGACACTACAGAGAGAAACAGGCAGAAACGATCAACAATAATTCATTCTAATTATAAAAAGTATATAACCAAATATTTTAAGGTTCATGTTTCCTAAAAAAAAAAATAAAGTAGTCATAGAAAACTATAGAAACATAGAAAAATTAGCAAGCAAATCCAGCCAGCAAATGTGTATACCTTACATAACCTATCCTCTGGGCTGTGGAGGGGCAGTATATACTTATATATAAGCCACCTTTATTGTGGAAATCTAGGCTCAGCCCCTACTTATATCATATTCTGATAATGGAAGCTTTATCATTTTGTTAATCAGAAGGTTATTTTTTTTAAATGTAAATCATTTACCGCTATCACGCATGAAAAAATAAAAAAAAGAAATCAAAATATGTATTTTTTTTTCAAATGACCTAAAAGCTAAAATTGTTTTGTTACATTAAATTGGATTGTTCAATCTTTAACAGTTTAACAAGAAATATACATTAGGCTGAGCAACTTTGATTTTAACTTTAATTTACCAGCTTCCTTTCAATCCACTGCATTCTCCTAAATTGGATCCTAACCCAAACTTGGGTCTTCGGTCATGTTGATTTTCCAGGCATGTGAGTTAATTTATCCCCACTACCGGTGTTAGCCAGGATCATACACTGAGCAGTTCAGTGTGTATTAAAAAAAAGATGGCAAACTCATAGGTAAGTTTGTTTTATTTCGGAAGGAAAGCACCCAGCTAAGACCATCCTATCCGCAGGGTGACAACGCTGGTGAACTATTTCACTGCACAATAAACCCTGAAATGGAAAAAAAAATGCATCTATCAATATCAGTATCAATAGGCAAAAAACTATATTACAGTGGGACTCACTAAGAACAAAATGCTAGCAAAAGAAATATATAATTTTTAATTAAGTTTAGAGTTCTTTTTGTACTACCACGGTCTTAGCCAACAGTTACAAAAAGTTGGACAAATGGATCTAAACCCTACCTGGGGTAAATTTAGTTGCAAAAGCACTGTCATGCCATTGCTCTGTTATGTTTTTCTTCTTTGTAAAAAAATACTGTATCTACTTTTTTTTCTCTGTTGCAGCTTAGTGCTGATGATCTCCTACAGCTTCTATTGTGCCATGTCCTGTCCTAATGTAATCACTCAAATGGCAGATGACATGTCCATCTATAAAATTTGCCAATTAAAAAATCTGCTGTATATTCATTGGGTTTGCATTTTCACCCTGTGTTCACATGGTTTCTTCCAGCACCACATGCCAAACATATGCAGTTAGGTCAGTTGGTCTCCCCTGAATCTTTTCCTTGGTATGTGCTAAAAAATAATCAGTAAAAGCGCACAACATGGGCTGCCAATTTGTTGCATGAGATATAGATGTGTGATTAAAATAACAAAACAAAAAAAATGCTTTTACTTTTTCACTTTTTTATCAAATAACATCATTTATGAAAGCAGTTGAAGTTGTTATTTAATTTTTGCAATGTAACTGCGTACAAACACCTGAAAAAAAAAGAAGGAAAAACAAATCAATTCCTTACAATAATAATTATTTTTAGGGGTGGTACAATGCTAACTGCAGCACCACCAATTGAAAAAAATCTAGATGTAGAATTTAGGGCACATACAAATAGGGACTAACAACCTTTCCCTCACTGGTCATCAGTCTGAGAATGGAACCTGGTTTAAAAAATAGGTTCTAACACCCAGTAAAGCTTATTTCAAAGTGTATTTAGAGCAAATTTTTTTTTAGGTTTTGCCCAGTTATTTATTGTGTTCTTCTACCATTGGAGAAATATACCTTCACTTCCTTTTCAAGACATGCAACAGACGGTTAGAGAAAATCTCCCAAAATGAGCATTACCTCCATCTTGGATGGCCTGTCCCAAATGTAAAATATCCCCCTTTTGTTCTGAGGACAACTAAGATTTTATTTTACTTTCTTTCTTGGATACAATGGTTCCCAATGGGGACAGCAATAAAAATTTTACATTTGGTCTGATCTTTCCCCACTTTACCAAAAAGAAAAAAAACAAGGTTTTGTCTAGAGATAAACCTTAGTCCATAGACTTGTATCCCATCCCTGCTTTCTAACACTGCTCGCTCCTCTCCCAATGACATTGACACTGGTTCCATAACCGTTACACTGGAGGTGTAATGGCATACACCAGTATGAGAATGGTATGTAGAGAGAGGCTTTAGCAGACTGTTGGCACAACTTTAACTGAAATGTGCATGATCATGAGAAATTGAATGACAATGAATATTACAGGGTTCTAGGTAATTAAAAAAAAAAACAGAGGTTGATGAGGACAGGGTGTTTTTTCTTAACATAGCCATTATGGACCTGTGTAGCTGCAGGCACTGTGGATTTGTTCATCTTCAAACAGATGTGCTAAAGTTTACAGCAGGACATTAGCAATGGGTAGCAGGGTGGGCCAAGCTGACCAAAAATGGCTTTAATGCTTATTCTCTGATTTTTTAAGGATAAATTCCTCCACAGTGCTTGCAGATGTCACTAAGAGCTGGTATTAAAGCTCAGTTTCTTAAAATTCGTTATTAATTGAATGTCCATAGTCATCTAAGTAAATTAAAGTACATTTTACACATATTAAGTGCATATATAGGTGATTTATAATGATTACTAGAGAGCTATGACTCTAATTAAAGAGCAATAACGAGCTTACAACAGCCACTATACACATGTACTTGCATACTTCCTAACTTTCCAAAATGAGAGCGGTACAGCTTACAGCACAAAGTATTAAGAACATAGACACACCCCTACTTACCGAAACACAATACATAAATTGGCCTAAACCACTTGATTAAACATAAAAGTGTTATTTTTCACAATTTATTTTCCTGATCAATGACCTTTTCAGAATATTTAGCATTTAGAGGTCGGATGAAAGGTTTAGTACAGCCACCCACTTGCTGATATTTACCTAGTACATTTTGTCTTGAGAAACTTTTGAGAAAAGAGATGCAGATGGATTAGGTTTAAAAAAAAGTGGACAATTTCTCTAAATGAGGGAGAGTTGGGAGGTAAAGTGAAACAGATTCTCCTACTAAAGATAGTCACACATGAGTAAGGCTATGTTAAAAAATGCTAATCTCACGCATGCGCATCCCACTCCATCTACTGCAAGCTACATGCCTGCACAGTACAAGATTGGGTGATGGAGGCGGAAGGAGGAAGAAGGTAAAAGAAGATGGAGGCTCCCAGCACAGATGATGGAGGATTCCAGTACAACACGGGACCCGATCCAGGAAACCTTTTTTTAGTCTACTTCCACTTTAAGAACCAGTACTGCAGTATGAGTAACTAAGACTTGTAGAATCAACTATCTTGCTGAAGTTCTGAACCTGTCCTAACTTTGACCACTGCAGAAAACTAACAACTATTCCAAAGCATAAGGAAGAGAAAAAAATATTTGCATTTGTGTTTTGTGATCACTTAAAAAGACAATGAACATGAACAGATGTGATGTCTCAATCTGATTTTTCAAACAGCAATAAAATCCTAAAGCATATGAAATAATCATTTGCATCCACCAACAATCCAATTATCTGCCAGATGATACAGAATCATTATTTTTATACAATAATTACATCTATGACAGCCGTAGTACTATTTCTGTGAATAGATCACACACTTTTTCCCAAGTACTAATTAATGTTCAATCCCTGATTTATTGTCCAATCATATCTGATATATTAGTTAATAAAATTATACATGTAGCCAGCATTATCTACAAGTATTAGACATTTTACTTATGTGCTTTCATAAAGACTCCAATGGTTGGTATGATTTCAAAAATGTTTTTGTACTGGTAAATATAGTGTTCATTTCCTGAACAGGTTAACAGTAAGCTCTATATTTGCCATGACTTTATTTTTCTATTTCATGGCTAGCTTATTTCAGCTGCTTAGCTTATCAAAGTCACTGCCATGTTGCAAATTCACAGTAGCTGTTCCACTGGAACTTGGTTAATTAAAGAAGCAAGGTGGCAGCTGTTAGTTTGAATTCCCAGAATTAGCTTTTTGAAACACATTTGCATTCACTAATCCAGGAGGATGCATAAACAGGCTTAATGTAAAAGTAAAATAATATTAGTAATAATAAATGTGCAAGGAGTGTTGCTGAAGACTGATTGATAATATTATGTTTTTGTTGAACAGATTCATAAATTACCTTGTGTTCACCTTAGGGCACTAAATAGCAAAATGCAAAACCAGTTAATTAAGTTTTTTACTAGTTTAGCACAGAAGAAGGTATCATGGGATTTCTTTTGGATATACTTTGTTATTATTCTCTAAAGAGAAGAAAACAGAAAATTCTACTCTATTACTTTGCATCAGACACTTTAAATGTTTCTTTTGACTCATGCCTTCCTCCCTCCCCTCTTTCTTTCTTTCTTGCTTTCTTTCTTTCAGTTTTTTCTTTCATTTCTATTACCATTGCAATACTAATCTTTCCATCCTATGTCCCAACGTTGTGAATCAAATATTTTATTCAAATATGACAGATGTGATTCACTGCACAACAACGATTTTGCTACTGGGAATAACACATGTGATTTACATTTAGGCTGTTCAAATGGTCAGTTTTGGGTAATGTATTTGTATTTGTATCTGAACATTATAACAGCTGAAGCCACCACCATGCCTGCTGGCATGCATGTTCCAGCAGCGGCTGGGCATGTCTGGGCAAGTCAGTGAGCTGACGTCAGAAATAGGTATATAAGGCAAGATGGACCATGGGCTTGTATTCTAGTGTGAAACCATCTTATTGGATAGTACAGCTAGGCCATAGTGAGTCTGTTTTGAGCTAAAGAGTAGGCGCAGCTGTGCTAATAAACCGGACAATTTTTGCTACATTTGTGGCAAATATACCCTGTGTGATCAACACAAGAACCTTACCAAGAGGGTGAGATTTGATTACAAATATTACTTTGGATGTGAAATTGGAGATCAGGATAAAAGCTGGGCACCTCATATCTGCTGTCAGGTGTTTTACGTTGGCCTAACACAATGGTTAAATAGGATAGAATTGGAATAAAATGCCTTTTGCTGTGCCTATGGTTTGGTGTGAGCCAAAAGACCATCACTCGGACTGCTACTTCTGTATGAGTAAAACTCCTGGGTTTTTGAAGAAGGCCAAGTCAAAAATCGTCTATCCTGATTGTGAATCTGCTTTGAAGCCAGTGCAACATGAACATGGGACAGTGCAACCCAGACCTGAACACACGTGAAGCATAAATCACTCACTGATAAACAGAAAGTGTACCTTCCGCCACTTCATATTAAACTTGGAATAATGAAAAACGTCGTTTTTTCAATGGATCGTGATGGTATGGGTTTTCAGTATCTGAAGGACAAGTTTGAAAAGTTATAACAGATGCTAAACTGAAAGCAGACATTATTGTTGGTCCCCAAATCGGAAATTTCATTCAGAGACAAACTCCACCCACTTGAACTTGCTGGTTGGGATGCATTTGTGCTAGTTGCACAAAACTTTCTGGGCAACCAGCGAGCTGAAAACAATGCTGAATTTGTGAACAACATGCTAACAGCATACCATCAACTTGGCTACCAAATGTTACCTAAAATTAATTTCTTACATTCCCATCTGGACTTCTTCCCACAAAATTTGGGTGATGTTAGTGATGAACAAGGGGAGAGGTTCCACCAGGACATTTCTGTTATGGAAATAAGATATCAAGGCCGGTGCAACCCCAACATGATGGGCAACTACTGCTGGTTTCTGCAACGGGAGACAGCGGAGAGCCACAAATGCAAAAGCAAGTGCCTGAAACACTTCTGAAGTGTACATGTGTGTTGAAAAAGGACTCCGGTCAATTATGTGTAATTGTATATGTTGTTGCAACATCAAACTAGGTTTTTGTAATGTCATGGAACTATGAGGCAAAAGTTAGTTATGTATAGAGATTACATATTAACTCCGGAACAATAGAATATAGCTAATCGCATCTATATGCGTAATTAACTTAGGATCCTGATGTCCTAGGCAGAATCAGACTTATTAACATAGTTGGATTCAACTCACTTGATTTAGTATAGGACACATGGATTAGACCAAGTAGCAGGCAATATTTATTTTTTTGTGATGCAGGGTTATGTCGGCAGTAATATCATCACCCTGCTACTACAGAGATCAATGATCCCATAACCTACTACACCATTAAAGTGTGTGTAAACAATTACAATTACCTTCACCTATTTGATTCTTTTTAGTGTGTTAATTATACTTTAGTAAAAAAAAAAATGTTCTTCTCGAAAAGTGCAAAAAATACCTGTTCATCATGTCAGAAATGTCACCTGTCATTCAGTGCCCTCCACTTTTGCTGCAGTCCAATTAGATACATTGGAGTGATTTATTGAACAGATTTTAGGGTGTTTACTTACCAAAAAGAATTATCACCTTTTAGTGGATAGTTTACTTAGCTTCATAAATATGGTGATAGTTTATTTTGCAAATAATACCCAGTTGGATGCAAGTAAATCTATTTTACTAACATCCCTTGCAAGGAGGTAATTCGCTTCCAGCGAGCGCGGATTTTATTGATGAATCAGGGGCATTGTGTTACTGGACAGTAGGTATATTGTACTAGAAATACTTTAGGTACACGTGAGATGATTCTCTCCCTATACGAACTCAGGCAAGAATCTGACAGGTGATCACTCATGGATCTGTCCTGACCAGAGAATGACCACTATTCCTGACAATGGAAAGGAGGGCAGCTGGCTTGTTTTCCTCCATTTTCTCTCTACAGAACAGAATGTCTTTGTTTGTACAGTGCTCGTTCCTTGATCTGTCACTCCTTTGTTGCTGGGAATGATCAGGCATGATCATGGAAATTGCAGGCATGTACGCAGCCTAAAGCACAGTGCGTACATTCCTGGTTATTCCTCACCACCATAAGTGATCTGTAGTGCAACTAGGATCCAATCAAGATGTTGATGTGACATAAGAACTTAAATGGAATCCCACCTAATAATATCACTCTAACTCTTTAATTTATGACAATAAAAAAAAAAAACAAAAACAGAAATGTCAAGTATTAAAATCATCATATGTGGTTACATGAACAAAAAAATGAAATGGAATACATTACCCAAATGCTCACAAAGTTTTGATGAGTATTAGTACTGGCCAAAGATAATTTGATACAATTTGATACAAATAGGTGCTGCATCAGTCATATTATTTTTCAGCCCATCCCAAGCTATATTTTCTTTAGGTCCTGCTTGTGCATCAGTCTGTTTGATCAAACCAGAAGGTTTTTAGAAAGGCCATGTGTGGTTTTGTGGAATTTTGTTGACCATCTGTGTATATTAAAGGAAAGGATAGGCCATATGTAATGTAAAATTAGCAACACTGCTGCTGTATATATAAAGAAAAGAGTGTTTGAACCACAGTCTGTCCTTAAATTGGATGACCCCGAAATTTCAATAATAGGATGACTTAGTAATGCACCATTGTTCTTCAGCAGTGCTGGTAAACCATTACTATGTAATGATCTGACTAAGCAATTGCATTATCCAGTGATTGTATTTAATTATGGAAGATGTATACAAGATGTACGGTATGTAATAAAAATACATACAACAGCTAAAATCTAAACTAAATCCTGATTGCAGCCTCACTTACATACTTACATACTCTATTTAGGCCTCCTGTGATAGTAGCTACCATTTTGATTTCATAAAAGGAGGTTTGAAAGTCATACTATACTTATATTTTTACCCCTGA